>NW_027128798.1:32500-33828 GCF_037325665.1 Littorina saxatilis
GACTTTATTGCTGGCACTCTTAGACGTACTGTGGACATTTCATCGCTGAGCTAACTGTGTTAAAGCCCGGTTTAGTAGGTCATCCAAGTATATGCAACGAACTCGGGGAAAGAAATCTGGCGTGAAATTCGCCGATACGATTGTGGACATTTTATTGCTCAGCTAACTGTATTAAAACTCGGTTTAGTAGGTCATCAATGTATCTGCAACGAACTCAAAAAAAGAAAATCTGACGTGAAATTCGCAGATACGATTGAAAATGCTTCGTTTAGGAGAGAAAAAAAGTGAAGAATGGCACGAAAAGTGGCATGCTTTTCTGTAAGCCTTCTGGACATGGACATGCGTCCTTGTCTTTTGGAAAAGAACATGCGTTTCTCTGTAACTCTTTTGGAAAAAGACATGTGTTTCGCTGCAACACTTTTGGAAAAGGGCATGCCTTTCTCTATAAAACTCCTTTGGAAAAGGGCACCAAGTAAAAAGGACATTTTAAATGATTTAGTAGACTGTCCAAATATCTAAAGCTCCAGAGCTCTGACTGTAAGATATAATTTCAGTGTATCCAGATAAAACTTTCCAACAAAGGGACGTAAGCGCTCTGAATGCATACGACACGTGCAACAAGAGTAAGTGAGAGCTTTTGAAGTCTTTCCAAACCTGAAAAATTAGATCATGTCTGGTTCGCTGGGTGCGAGTTAGCACGAACAGAAAATTTGGCGGCGAGGTCGGTAAAAGTAGTCCGTGCAGTTTCTGAAATGATTATAATTTGAAGTCGTGGTTCAAGAAATCGGTGAAAAAATACCACATTCGTTTGAATTGATTAATAAGCGGGAAAAACCCGAAAAAACGTAGACTGCTAATATTCATAAATCTAGAATTAAACATTCCATAAGCTTACCTGTGTGTGTGTGTATGTGTGTGGGTGGCTGTGTGGGTGGCTGTGTGTTTCTGTATGTTTTTAATTTTTATAAGTGAGCAAGTTCAATCCCAAAGCAACGCGGACAAACTGTTTTCAGTCTGTTAGAACACCCGTTTGGGAATAAAAGAGATTTTCGACTCATCCATCTTGAAGGAAGGAAGGAACGTCCCACAACTCTTCTGTCCCAGCGCAAGATCCGCTATAGCTCAGTGGGAAGAACGCCCACTTCTGGATCTAAGAGGAAAAGGGGGCGGTCCGAGCTCATCCGTTCTGCGGCGTCCGAGACTGAAATGTTGCTCGCTGTCATGTGGAAGTGGAATTGCCTCGTGAAAGTTTTGCAGTGGTCTGGCTAGAGCATGTTGGGGTTGGGTGTGTGTAGCAGGAATGAATAAATGGAATGAAGTATAGGACG
>NW_027128799.1:0-20617 GCF_037325665.1 Littorina saxatilis
CATGCCAGTGACTGCTATGAACAGAGTGAGGGAGGCCATTTTTGCTTTGTACAAGGAAGTCATAGACTCACAATGTGACGTCTACGTGTTCTAAACGTAAGAGTACAGGGAGAGAAGCTGTCAAGTGAACAGTTTCAAAACCTGCAATATTTTCACCGAATGTTTACACAGTGAGCGTTATTCCCAAGCAAGCACAATACAACTAGTGTTGTTTATTCAGAAAATGAGAAGGAATTGACGAAGATTCATTTTGTAAGTCTTCTTTCAAAAATGCAGAAAGTGGCTATTTTTCGGTTTTCTTTCATTCTAAGCCCATTTTTCAATCCAACATAATAATACTATTACATCTTTGTTTGGTACAGGTGGCAATACATACTACTATGATGCCACCTTTGTGATTGAAATATTGATTTAGCAGAAATCGAAATAAACAGCCAATTTTGAGTGAATTAAGCGAATTCGTAAGGTACCAAGCTAAAATGCAATCCCGTAGTCCGGACTTAGTCAAAGATCATGTATCGAAAATGTCAAATAAATTGATGAAAAACTGTGGCTGTGTGGTTGCCGCCTGAACTTTTGCAAACAGTCAAATATGACGTCATCAAATAGCCCTGTCCACAATCGGCGACAATTATGTTCAGGCAAATGCTCTCAAAAATGTCTGTACCAAGTTTTATCACAATCCGTTTAGTAGTTTTTGAGAAAAGCTTTCACAGACAGACAGACAGACAGACACACACACACACACACACACACACACACACACACACACACACACACACACACACACACACACACACACACACACACACACATGTATTCACACATACATAATTATGTAGACAGACCTCGCTCCCCACTCTTGTTAAGATATATTATGTCATTACTTGACTGAATGTTATCAAGAAAAAAAATCAATCCTGTTTAGAAGAATATGCCTCATGATGTTTGCATTTTCTGTACGTAGGCTATGCTTTGGATAACAGAGACCGGTATACAACGTAAGGTACAATGAAATAATTAGTAACTACGAGGGACACTCATTATGCTTTGCAACCTGGGTTTTCTACAACACTTACAGCCAATCTGTCTACTCCAGTTTTTTTGGAAGAATCCCTCCTCAGCGTGTACACATTGTACCATCCTCTTATAAACCAGATGTCCATGACACCCCAACACGTTCACTGGAGTATGTCAACATTAACGCCCTCGGGAATGCTCGGGCTTCTTTGGTGTTCTGGAACTGCTTTCCCTTCAACTGCCTCTTAAAGGAAGTGAACAAAAACCAGTCACATGGGTCTAAGGCGTGTGTATATGGTAGGTAGGTGACAAGCTGAACATCATTGGCGGCTAGAAAGTCAAGAGTTACAGCTGATGTGTGCGTGGTGTGTTTTTCGTGATGGAGCAGTAGACCACGGACTCCCGTTCGGGGACGTCGTGTGCAACATACCAGAAAGAAATTAAGAAAGCAGTGGCTGACATACCAGTCAGCAGTTATTGATTGTCTTTCCTCAAGTGATATGGTGGCAACTCGGCCGGATTTTGCAAATAAATGCATTTGTTAGGAAGCACTTCTGTTTTTGTTTTAATTTTACAGGTGGGATCTCATCTAGGAAGACCCACACCGCCATCTGTTGTTTTATCTGTGGGTCCTTTTGATTTTACTATGTTTGGTCTTCTGTTGCCATGTCCCAAACGCGAGGACACCTTCTTTCGTCAAATGTTCATAGCATATGGGTGAACCAGTCCACCCTACCCCGCTTTTGCTCTTCACTAAGGTTATGGGGCACCCAACGGTCACAACGTTTCTGTACGTCACAGCAGCCGTGAAAACTACAAGGGAGACTTCCCAATTGAATCTTCATTCTATCATGTACTTCTGGGGTAACGATTGTTGCCATTCGACCACAACGGTCAACGTTTGTTAACGCCCTCGCGCCAGTGGCTTTCGGTGGAGATTGATTTCCAAAACCGTATTTTAAACTTAAAAAGCACTCTTGAAAAGAGTTTCTCTGGCAGTAGTCATAACACATCATAGCTCGACAATCTCTTCGCGAAAGTTCAACACTGCTGGCAGGAGACCCATCACCCTTGTATCGCATTGAATGAAAACGGTTGTACGGAATCAAGTAATTTTTGTTGTCACAAGTCTTCCCAAAACTGTTTTTTGATGAAATGAAAAAAGGCAAAGTAGTGCCTTTGTTAGTTTGCCCAGGTAACAAAAGACATACAAACAAGAAATAAAATACAATAACTGTCAAACATTACCTGAGAGAAAGTCGTCTGCTCGGAAGAAATATTTTTGAAAGAATGATCAAAGGCATTTCCAAGTAAAATGATGACCAAAGAGTGTATTTTTGATTGCAATGGCGCAACCATCCGCATTCATCGTGCACTTGAACGTGTCTTGAATGTCTATTTTGATGACTAGGTTGGGCCACACCGATACAACCGTAGAGGACAATCCTGCAGGAAAACTTTTTACTTCAGTGACATATGCTACACATGTGTTGTGTTTCGAGTAATACACACGCCCGTTTTTCATATCCACTTTCCACACAAGCTGCGTTGATCTTTTCAATAACCATGTCGTATTTTGCGTTGGTTGGTTGTTTGTTGTTGTTGTTTTGTTGTCGTTGTTATAATGCTTTTGTTGTTGTTATTGTTTGCGGTGGTGGTGGTGGTGGTGGTAAGTGTGTGTGTTCGTGTGTGTGTGTGTGTGTGTGTGTGTTTGTGCGTGTGTGTGTGTATATATGTGTGTGTATATATGTGTGAGTGTGTGTGTGTGTGTGTTTGTGTGTGTGTGTGTGTGTATGTGCGTGCGTGCGCGTGTGTATGTATGTGTGGGTGTGTGTGTGGGGGGGGGGGGGGGGGGTTGGATGTGTTTGCATAAACAAATAATCCGGTGAGATATTTTTCATTTTGTTGTAATTGAATGTACTCAAGCCCAGCAATATTACTGCACACGATTGAAGTAAAATAGTATATGCCTCATGTACATTTACGTCAGTACAATTATGTTTGATTTTTAATTTCCAAAGACTTATACTTATTTTGAATTGAAAAGAAAGATTAAACCAAGATCAATCATGATACGTAACCAAAATACATAACTTCTGCTCTGGTATCCTTTCAAGACTGTTGTGGTTATGTATTACTCTAACATAAAACATAAATCAAAACACGGAATGGACGAAAGGAGGCCGAATTGCATTTGTTCATTGATGCAATACAAGTAGTATTGGTAGTAGAAGTAACAGAACAATCAACAACATCGGTAGCAGTAACAGCAGCAGTAACAGTAGCAGCAGCAGCAGTAATGTTAATTATAATAATAATGATAAAGAACACTTATATAGCGCGAAGCTCATACTAACGATGTGCTATATGTGTTGTAATTACAATCTCAAACTACGAATTACAACACACATGTGTTTGTCGAGTAGTAGTCGTAATAGTAGTAGTAATAGTAGTAGTAGTAGTAGTAGTAGTAGTAGTAGTAGTAGTAGTAGTAGTAGTAGTAGTAGTAGTAGTAGTAGTAGTAGCAGTAGTAGTAGTAGTAGTAGTAGCAGCAGCAGCAGCGGTAGGAGCATTAGTAGTAGTAATAATAATAGTAGTAGTAGTAGTAGTAGTAGTAGTAGTAGTAGTAGTAGTAGTAGTAGTAGTAGCAGCAGCAGCAGCAGCAGCAGCAGCAGCAGCAGCAGCAGCGGTAGGAGCAGGAGCAGTAGTAGTAGTATTAGTATTAGTATTAGTAGTAAGAAAGCAGGATGCATAATACATGAGTACTGATGATAATAATGTTACTTTAGATCAGCAACACTTAGAGTGATGGCGCAGTTCTGTCTTCTTTTTGTTCTACTTGGCTTAAACAAGATATATTCATATTGATGAGCAATGCTGTTGTCTTTTTGCAACAGAGACATTTCAGATTTACAACAACCAACACAAAGCAACTTTGCAAATCAAAATCAATGACTAAATAACTATTTCATGTAAATCAAGCAAACAAGAAAAACGTCTCATTGTTTCATGACAGTGAAGTGACATCAACAACATTGAAGGATAAGGATACAGTTACACACTGATGTGCCCAACATGGACACTCGAGTACAGGCTACTAAAGAGGAAGCTAGATTCAAACAATACACCAGGATAAACAGCAATCAATTAGCAGAACAATACTACTTCCCAAAATGCAAGCTACTCAGGCTAGCATATAACACAATACACGACAACATGTTCTAAGATAAAAAAGATTTCCCACAGATGTTTTATACTCATGAAACGACTTCACAAACAACAAGCAATCTCTTAAGTATATCCGTCAATTCATTTTCAAGAGGTTTTCTTCTGTTGTAAAGTGTCCACCAAATACAAGTAGTGTCATTATATCTCACCGTAAATGTATGTTATTGTTTAGACATACAAAGTAAAACCGTAATTCTAAAGACTTTTGTTTAAACACTGTGTATATAATAAAACTGTGTTTCTTAAGACTTTTTTTTAACACTGTGTATATACGAGCACACAATTATGCATAAACATTAACATGAATGATTCGACGACCACTTCCAATTTTGATCATTCATATGGCTTATATATGTTAATTTTCTGAAATAAATGTATGAACAGCAATCCTGTACACAATAAAACAAATTGAAATAAGATAAAAACAGAAATGATCAGCAGACATGTTATAATATTTGCTTTCTTTATATATATACGACTAGTGTCTGTGTGTGTGTGTGTCTGTGTGTCTGTGTGTCTGTGTGTCTGTGCGCGATGCGCGGCCAAGGTTCTCGATGGATCTGTTTCAAATTTGGTGATCATATTCAGGTACACCCTGGACACAACCTGGTCGATGAGATATTTCAACACGTGCTCTCAGCGCGCTGCGCGGAACCGATTTTGGTTCCACCTCAGCTATTTTGGTTCCACCTCAGCTTACCCGGGCCCCCATACCGACACACCATAGCCGCTACACCACATCACAACGCCAAAGTTCTCGGTGGTTCTTTTTCAAATTTGGACACCGTATTCAGCTACACCCCGGACACAATATCATCGATGAGATATTTCAACACGTGCTCTCAGCGCGCAGCGCTAAACTCATGTTCGTTTTTGTGTTCATTTCACCATTATAAGTAACTCTTCCTTATCTTCTCCAGTGTTTGGCGTTTATCTCCCTTCCTTCGTGTGGCTTTCCCGTTCAGTTGTAAGTTACTATTTATTTTTAGAATGTCACTGCGCTGTCCAGAACGCTTCCCTTGCACCCGTAAGTTGTTCTTACTGTCAAAGTGAAAAGGTCGAATCAATTTATAGCCACGCGAAAAATACACTCTCACCTATCTCTATATATTTATAGATACAGATATGCATATATATATACGGCTTCTCTGTGTGTGTGTGTGTTTGTGTGTGTGTGTAGGCAAAAACCTATGTATTATAGAGTTCTGTTTGTGATGGGGTCTAGCGGCTTTTGTCTGTCTGCATGTTCTGGCATGTGAGAAGCCACAGCAGATAATATAGGGCTAAGAAATAAGCTCTAAAATTCTCAATCCCGTTTGACAGGACTTCGCCTTTCAAAGGTGATTGTGGTGAACCGCCACGCTGTCTGTCTCTGTCGCGCCGTTCACCCCAAATTCCCGTTTCTGAGAGTGACTATTTTTAGAATGTCACTGCGCTGTCCAGAACGCTTCCCTTGCACCCGTAAGTTGTTCTTACTGTCAAAGTGAAAAGGTCGAATCAATTTATAGCCACGCGAAAAATACACTCTCACCTATCTCTATATATTTATAGATACAGATATGCATATATATATACGGCTTCTCTGTGTGTGTGTGTGTTTGTGTGTGTGTGTAGGCAAAAACCTATGTATTATAGAGTTCTGTTTGTGATGGGGTCTAGCGGCTTTTGTCTGTCTGTATGTTCTGGCATTTGAGAAGCCACAGCAGATAATATAGGGCTAAGAAATAAGCTCTAAAATTCTCAATCCCGTTTGACAGGACTTCGCCTGCAGAGGTGATTGTGATGAACCGCCACGCTGTCTGTCTCTGTCTCGCGATTCACCCCGGCGAAGCCGGGTATTCCTCTAGTTCTTTATATATCTATTCCACACACTATCCTTTCTTTGTATATATTTACAATAATCATAATAAAAATGTCAGTGCTATAATACAACCAGAACCGCAGTCATACATTACACATTGATATAGTTTCCTCCGACATTTAGATTAAGATGCCTTTAAGTATAAACCTTCATATAAATACACTTTCTACATCCGCCATTAACAATGCTATCAAGTAAATACAGGCATTTGTGACCACCAAATGTCTGTCCATCGGTAGCCACACACAACTTGACATACTACATTCACACTAAAGTTGACCGTAGTAAGCAGTTAGGAACATTTTGTATAGTTTATGTTTTACCCTGGCAGTCAACAGATGGCTGGTGTAACTTAAATTTGTACCAACAAATTCCACAGGGATAAAACGACACACATACCATATAAACAACCGATCTGACATGATTATAAAGCTATGCATTTATCAGTTTTGCCAAGAAATATAAGGAAGCAAATACAAATGTATTCAGCTTACTTTGTTGTTAGCAGTAAGAAAACTCACATGTATATGAGAAACTTCAACTGATGTACTTGAACTTCCAGTTATTGCAAGGCAAGCATTCGTACAATTAGGTGTTGTTGATTTGTAAGTCATTGACAATAGTTTTTTTTTGGAAAGAAATCAAAGAGGATGAAAGTTGCTTGTTCATGTCAATGCTCGTTATTCTCTCAGGTGCCAGGAGTTCCGGAATACTTTCGCTTACTCCATTACACATGTCGTATGTCTTTTGAGCGCTTACTTCCCTTTGATTAATAGTTCAACTAGTTGTGTCAATGAGCAGGAAATAAAGCAGATATTTCAGAAGCTTTAAGGCAAACAACAGTGTTTCATACACCGTTTGCACTGGCAGTGCAGATTGCTAGATTAAAACTGTACTACCTAATCAACATTATCAATATAATATTATACACATCTTAGTAGCTAGTACTATAGCTAAATGAACTTTTGGCTACTTGCAAAAGAGTGTGAAGGATGTTACGGTTTACACAGCTATTTTTGCACGTAAAGTTAACATGTGGTGTTTGACACATAAACACCTATTTCGTTACAACAATTACATCAGTCACTGCATTATGTTGCGGGTATAACTATATCAGTTTCAATTTAGATTTAGAGGTGGGCATTATAAGAGCATCCATGTGACTATTGTACCATCAATTACTACAATAATTTCTTCATATCAGTAAGAAGCAGTTCAGTAGTAAAACACAGATTGATATAACTAAAGTTGTTGACAGCTGTTAGGATCCGTTGCTTGTTGGTATTTCATGTTCGTTCATCATATCTGGCTATTCAAGTTTGTTTTCTCTCTCAGTTTACATGGTATACTCTGTATTTAACTATTTACGAATGGGTGTTTGACCGTATAGCGAGGAAGATTCTTATAGGCTCACTACCTGTCACACTTTATTTTGTTTAATCTTGTGGACACATATCGATATATGATAGTTTTCATTCTTGAGATTTCCTTCTTGGCAAGTCTTTCTGTTTCACTGTTTCACTGTCGAAGCAGATATGACTGTAACTTGCGCTTTCCGGTAGCGTGTTGTGCCTGGTATAAGATAGAGCGTTATACACTTCCTCTTCGCTTGTCGCTTCTTCTTTTGCCTGTGAAAAATGCGATAGAGGCTGACATAATTATTTGCATCGCTTTAAACAGTTGGCAACAAGCCAGTTCTAATGAACAAAGGCGAAGGGATGGATACAGGGATGGGGGGGGGGGGGGAGGGGTGTTGGTGAATCTTGACGAAAAAATTAGAGAAAGAGAAAGAGAGAGAGAGAGAGAGAGAGAGAGAAATAGAGAGAGAGATAGAGAAAGAGAGAGAGAGAGAAAGAGAGAGAGAGAGAGAGAGAGAGAGAGTGTGAGAGAGAGGAGGGATGGGAAGGATAATACTCTTATCAACGGGATACAGAAACATGCACATATACAATAAACACACAAGTACACACGCACACACAATCACATACACACACATATACACACAAGCGCGCGCATACACACACGTACACAGACACAGACACACACACACACAGACACACACACACACACACATACACACACACACACACACACACACCATCGCATTTACAATCACACAAACAAACACATACGCGCACTCACACACACACACACACACACACACACACACACACACACACACACATACACACACACACACACACACACACACACACACACACGTGCACGCACGCACAACTTATTAGCTGTGTGTGTGTGTGCGTGTGCGTGTGCGTGTGTGTGTGTGTGTGTGTGTGTGTGTGTGTGTGTGTGTGTGTGAGTGTGTGTGTGTGTGTGTGTGTGTGTGTGTGTGTTTGATTTCCAGTTGTGACTTGGTTTTGTTTTATAGCTCTATTAATATTACCGTGTTTGTTGCCAAGCTTTCTTCCGGTGACAGTGCAATGGACTTGTCATCTGCAAAACATGAAATACATCAAATGTCGAAAAAGGAAGATAGACATCTTTTGAAATATTTAGAACAACAAATGTTACTGACAAAAGTACAACTTATCAAAACATGTTGTTCCTATTAAAGCTGCGATGGTTTGGTTGTCAATATCCCCTTCCCCCCCCCCCCACCCACATACACAAAGGAGTAAGAAAGGGAGAACGCCTCTGCGTTCACACAATATTCAGCGGATTTGTTTTCGCTTTGATTGACGGAATGTCAAGAAACTTCAAAGGATCACAACTCGTTTGATCCTAATAGCCAAACAACCTTTCATTTCCGATAAGGAAGTTTTTTTTGTGTGTGTGTCGATTTCACACCATCAATCAAGCGTTTTATTGAGTTAACACACTATTTATTCCATTTTCGTTTGCTTAATACATATTGAAATACTCTAGAGAGAGAAAAAAACATCAACTACATCGTTGGCAAGTGATAGATAACATTAGTAGATTATTACAAAATAGGTGTGCTCTTCATTAAAAAATTAAACCCCGAAAACTATGTATTTTGTCGTCCATAAACTGCAAAATAATGTAGTTGGTGTTGCTAAAGTTCTCCTATCATAGAAAGAAGAAGGTGTTGGGTGATGACAACATATATAGCCCTTCCAATGGTTGTCTAAGAATGCATCGTCAAGAATGAATGCAGTCCACTCATTCAATGCTTTTTGGTTTGGAAACTGACCATCTTTACTTTCACCTGTCAAGCAAACTCCACAACTACCTGGCAAAAATTGGTTAAAGGTACAACGAGCAGTAAATTACCTTCCGCAGCCTTTCCTCTGTCGTCCTTTTTGCAGTGGTTCCGCAGCCTGCTTTCTTCAGATGCAGCTCTCCGTCCAGGTGGTAAACTTCTCTGCGCTCCTGAATTAGCGGCCTTGTTTATTCTGCTGTACACGGCATCATTATCCAGTCCTTCTCCAGTGACTGTCAGCGAGTCTTGGAGTTGTCGTGTACTTAGTGGAGATGTTTTGCCTGATTGATGGACCTCCTCTGATACATTGGAATACACTGCGGGCACACTTTTCTGCCGTCCAGAGGTAGTCGTCTTATATATTTTGCAGTATACAGCATCATTATCAAGCCCTTCCCCCGCTGCTGCTAGCAACGGTTCGGATTGTCCTTTGAACGGTGCTGTTTGGTTTGGTTGGTGGACTTTCTTGGGTACATTGCTGTAGACAGCATCAGTTCCGAGGTCTTCCTTGGTAGCTCTAAGCGACGGTTCAGAATGGCGTTTGCACCGGGCTGCTTTGTTCGGTGGGTGAGCTTTCTTGGCTATATTGCTGTAGACAGCATTACTACCATCTTCTTTGGTAGCTCCAAGCGACGGTTCAGAATGGCGTTTGCACCGGGCTGCTTTGTTCGGTGGTTGAGCTGTCTTGGCTATATTGCAGTACTCAGCTGTATTGCCCATTCCTTCCCCTGTGGCAGCAAGCAATGGTTCAGATTGTCGTCTGCACAAGGTTTCCATGGGTGGGTGAATCTCCGTCTGCACACTCTCTGTGTCTGAAGAGGCTGTAAGCTGTTCAGTTGACGCGGCGTTCACAGTGGGAGGTGTTGAGGAGCATGTGTCTTCAGCAGGAGGGTCATTACTCTGACCAGAGACTGTCCCAGTATCTAACAAAACAAACAAAAAGAAAAGAAACAATAACAAAAATAATACAAATAAATAACCAACTAACCAATCAACCAACCAACCAACCAACCAACACCAAAAAAGCAAACAAACAAACAAGAACAAGTATGGGTGAATAGCCACATAAACGAACGATAGACAAGTTGATTATCATAGGCTGAATCAGCAGCTAAGGCTATTTAATTGCAGCATGCTGTCTACAAAAAGTGCTTGACTGAAATGTTATGTCCTGCATACCTTCACAGCTCGCCTCCTCATCCCTTCCACCCTCAATGCTGTTACTGGCACCTCGATGTTTGTTTAGTCGCTTTCTGATGGCATTGACGAGAGCGATAACAACGGCAAATAATGGAAGAGCGAACACGCCAGCCAATAATCCTGAAGGGTTGTAATTGTATGGTGTAACTGTAACCAGAAACAGATTAATCGTTGCCTTGTTAGGGTAGGGTAAATCGAGATAAAACACCATGTACTATTGTTGTTATGCGGACGTTTAGCTCCTTATCTTATCTGAATGCATTATTACCACTTAAACATTTACAATGCGGTCTTCAAGCTAAACATAATATCTTCACATTGTAAATCACTATACAACACACCACACGTACGCCCAGATTGTAACTAAGAAACAAAAACATATTTCCACTGGAACCTGTCTGTTTCCTGATTTGATTGTTTTATGTCGCTGAATTAGTTTTCAAAAACAATTTATCTGGCTTGTAAAAGTTTGCACACATCGACGATGAGTGTTTAAATGGAGACGGTTGTATATCCAAGAAACATCAATGGCTTTCTTGAGTATCTGTGATGAGTAGGAAAATACTGCCAAGTAGGTTGGTGGTACAGTGGCAAACAGAGTCTTATACAATTAAAATTCAAGCATCACTTGTACACATTGTAATGTTTTATTGGTATTCATCTTTTGAAAACAGAGATCATTTGGCATTGCTTAGGTAATGATACTCACCTCTAAACACAGCCATTGAAGTCAACTGATAGTACAGTGGTTGTAGGGACCAGACAGCACTGCAATAGCATTTCAAATTGTTGATTGTAATATCCGTAGAATTCGCTATGACTTTGACGGAGCTCATGACTGTCGTCAAGCTTGTCTGGTCATCCTCGTCAGACAGGAAAGGATCAACACAATAAAAGCGAACCGAAGAAACCCTTGGTCTCCCCCCTGATAATGTGCAGGTCACACTGTCTCCTGGCTGCAGGATATGTTGTGCTGGGTTTGGCCATATGACCGGCTTGACTAGCGGAGGATCTGCAGTGACAACAAGCAAACGCATTTCCAAAAATAGACAGGCTGCTAACGTTTCAAAACAAAATTGTTAAATATAGTGTAGCAAAGTGCACTTCGCTACCCTAAACACTCTAATCATCGCATAGCGAAACAGCCTTGTGTACAGTACAAACGGGATAACCCATCCCATAGCAGACGATACGATGATGCGCGCGCACCTTGCCGGCGCAAATTCTAATACAATACCTTTCTTTATATATCTACCTAACTTCTATCTTTCAAAGTCCCTTTTATCTTTGATACGGTCCTAATTATATTTAGGTTTGCATAGAAGTCACTGATTAGGCTGGATGGCTGCATATTATTGTGTTATTTACGATAATGCTTCGAACTGACCAAAGCGTCACTCTGACCTTGACCGGTTTTCATGCATCGCCGAGAGAAATTGATTCTCACAAACTCATCTTTGTCTTTTCAATCATTGTTTTGTCATGTTTGTATCACTATTACATATCCCGTATCTATGTTGCATATGATTTTAGTTTGTTTATAAGGATTTGGTTGTAATGAGTGATGCTTGGTTCCTCTGCAAAGATTGCTAATTTATGCAGACAGGTACTCGCGCAGGAATTTAGCCGATTCCATTTACTTTCGGACTTTACCGCTTCGTACTAAGTCAATGTATAATTTTCCCCCAAGTAACGCATATCATGATGTTTGTCTAGGGTTCTTCTTTTTATCTGTATGATTTATGAGTTTGTCCATTATTCCAGTTTAGAGAGTTTTGTAATTTTCCGCACTGAAGTTGGTTCAGTGCCTTCACTAGGACCATTGTTTTTGCATCCTACTAAATAAATATAAGTTTTTCCGAAATGTGATCTATTGCAACAGAAAGCTAAAGGTCGTAGCTTTAATTTGATGTATTGTTTGTTATGATTGGTTATGTATTTGTTTAAATAACGTAGGGTAAAGCAAGTGTAAGAAACACAGATTCCGTGTTTCTGGCCGTATTCAGGCGATTTTTATTCTCGGCGGACGGTGCTTTCTGTGCAGTCCGCGCCGGGGCTATAAGTATAGGCCGGACACCGGCATGAGCAGGCATTCGCTCCTAGCAGCTGAACACGATACTACACTTGCTTTGCTTGCTACGGGTTTCGCCTTCGGCCTCTACGTTTCCTTGCATTGTTTTCTTGATTAAAAAGTTGAAACAAGACGCTTGGACTTGGGCTTCGTGTATCTACTACTACCCTTCCACTCCTCCACTACATTTGGCGCTGCGCAGCAGGGTACAGAAGCATCAACTGAAAGAAGACAGTACAGGCAAACATGGCGGACGAGGCACACACCCCCAACCTGCGGCTCTGCAAGCTGAGGCGTTTCACCGGCGAGGGCGACTGCGCCGAGACTTTTATTCAGGAGGCCAAGCTGATCCTGCAGCTACAGACGGTCCCTGCACTTGCTGCAGCGGCATGGATCCTTGGAGCGCTGGACGGAAGGGCTCGACAGGAGGTCATCAGGCGACCAGCAGCAGAGGTCAACACGCCGGCCAAAATTTACGCCATCTTGGAGCAGACGTGGGGCGACCAGCGAGATAGTGTCGCACTGGCTGCCGCTTTCCACAGGCGACAACAGGGTCTCGGCGAGTCCGTTAGCGAGTACGCCAGCCACCTACGCGCTGCGTGGGCCAAGACCAATGCTGCCGAGGCCAACACACTGAACGACAATACGCTGCGCAAGACCTTCGCCACAGGACTCCACCCACAATCCCTGAAGCGTGACATGTGCCGCTTCCTGCGAGAAAAGCCGGCCGCCACCTTCGACGAGGTCACCAGCGAGGCCATGCGATGGATGCGGGAAGATAGCCCTGCTGAAGCAACAGCTGAACAAGTCTTCGCTGCACCGGACCCCTCCATCGCAAGGCTCGAAGCACGCATCGCTGCCCTCACCACGGAGACAGAGTCCCTCAAGCTACAACTGGCGTCACAACCACCACCAGCTGCACCGACGTACCACCATCACCAACAGCAGAACCATCAACCCCAATGCAACTGGTGTGGCAGAGTCGGCCACCGGGAATCCGACTGCTTCCAGAAACAGCGATACCACAACAAACAGCGGCATCGGCCCCGACCACAGCAACAACAACAGCACCAGCAGCATGAACAACTTTTAACCCCCGCTGTCACAAAACATTCAGCGGGGGGTAGGAAGAAGAATACATCACTCACCGGCCAGTGTCCAACTGCCGATATCTCAATCAACGGACGCCCGGCCGAAGCTCTACTCGACACAGGCAGTGAGGTGACGACCGTCACCGACACATGGGTGGCCCAGCATCTCGCCCACTGCGACATCAGTGCCTGCCACGTCACCCTTCGAGCTGTCAACGGCGCTGAAGTTCCTTACTCCGGGGTCATCGTCGTCGACATCTCCATCCTGGGCCACCTCTGCAAGGATGTTCCAGTCCTTGTCGTCAAGGAGCCTACCGAGCCGTTCATGCAGAACCGCAAGAAGCGACTGCCGGTCTTGGTGGGCATGAACGTCCTTTCAACTTGCCTGCCCCAGATGTCCAACCTCCCTCCTTCCCTGCAAGCTGCTGTCCGGGAAGTTCGACTAGATCGCAACTCAACACGTGGTCTAGCTCGGACTTCCACTCCCTGCTCAATCCCTGCCTACTCCATGGCCACAATCCGGGTTACCAGCAACCAGAGGTACACTCGGCAATTGCTGGCTTCTCCTCTTTCCCATCCCCTTCCTGGCGGTCTGCTGACTGTCCCCACCTTGGTCGCTGGGGACCCCTCCTGCCGGTTCATCAGGATTGCAAACCTCTCTCCTGAGGACAAGACGCTGCCTGCCAGAACGCCGATCGCCACACTGCACGCCACTGACACAGTCGAGAGCCAGTCCGACGTCACCTACAGCGCTACAGTCAACGAGCTAGTCATCTCCACGCAGCGCCTGTCTTCAGGAGACACGAAAACACCGGCACCAGCTCCATTCCATCTGCCAGACTTCGATGGATCCAGCAGCCAGAAGCAATGCCTCGAAGAGCTGCTGAGCAAACGAGCTGACGCGTTCCAGACCACTCCAGCAGACTTGGGCTACTGCGACGCCGTCCACCACAAATTGAGGACGACAGACTCCAAACCTGTCGCCCAGCCTTACCGCCGCATTCCCCCAAACAATTTCAAGGAGGTGCAAGAGCATCTGAAGGAGCTGCTCGACCGCAATATCATCACAGAGAGCCATAGCCCTTACGCTGCCCCAATCGTCATCGTCAGGAAGAAGGACGGCTCCATCCGCCTCTGCGTCGACTACCGCCGGCTCAATTCCAAGACAGTCGGCGACGCCTACCCGCTGCCACGAATCCAGGAGTCCTTCGACGCACTGGTGGGGTCTCAATACTTCTCGACCCTCGACCTGGCCAGCGGCTACCACCAGATTGCGATGGACCCGGCGGACCAGCACAAGACGGCGTTTGTCACCCCCATGGGCCTCTACGAATACACACGCATGCCCATGGGACTCATCTCTGCCCCAGCCACGTTCCAGCGTCTTATGCAGACCACGATGTCAGAGTTCTTGTTCCAGTTCTTGCTCGTCTACCTGGACGACCTCCTCGTCTACTCAAAGACCTTTGACGAGCACCTGGAACACCTCGACCGCCTGCTGGAACGTCTCATCAAGACAGGCCTCAAGATCCGTCCAGACAAGTGTCAGTTCCTTCGCCGCCAGGTCACCTATTTGGGCCACACAATTTCGGCAGAGGGCATCAGCTGTGAAGCCGGCAAAGTCGACGCCGTGGTCAACTGGCCTACGCCCACGACCACAACTGAAGTCCGCAGTTTCCTCGGGTTCGCAAGCTATTACCGGCGCTTCATTGCCAAGTTTTCGAAGCTCGCGGGTCCTCTGCACGACCTGGTGGCAGAGGCCGAAAAAGGCACCAAGAAGAAGAAGAAAACAGACCTGAGGCACCTCTGGCAAGACACGCATCAAGCCACTTTCGACGCCATGAAGCGAGCCCTGACCTCGGCCCCAGTCCTTGCCTACGCTGACTTCAAGCAGCCTTTCATCCTGGAGACAGACGCCAGCCACGACGGACTTAGCGCCATCCTCTCCCAGGAACAGGAAGGACGACGCAGAGTCATCGCCTACGCGAGTCGACGATTGCGGCCGACAGAGAAAAACCAGGCTGCATACAGCAGCATGAAACTGGAATTCCTGGCGATAAAATGGGCAATCTCCGAAAAATTCAGACACTACCTGCTGGGGGCAACATTCACCGTCCTCACGGACAACAACCCGTTGGTCCACTACAAAACGGCCCCCCTCGGAGCTCTGGAGCAGCGCTGGGCAGCCCAACTGGCTCAGTTCAACTTTACGATCAAATACCAGCCAGGGAAAACAAACCCCGCTGACGCCCTCTCCAGGATGCCCCCGTCATTTCCCTCTCCCACGACATCCACCTCCCTCCCCCCTGAATTGGCAGCAGCGCAACAAATCTGCTGCGAGCGACAGGCTGCCGCCATCCCAGACACAAAAGCAGAGCCTGAGACAATCTTCCCTCGGCTGTCGTCCACAGAACTACAACGGCTTCAGAGGGAAGACACCACCATCGGGCCTGTTTTAACGACCTGGCCCACCAAACCTGCCACAGGCCAAGACCGTCAGCTGTGCAGTCTTGTACAACAGCACGACCGTCTCTATCTGAGAGACGGCGTCCTCTATAGAAAGGTTACTGACTCCATCCATGGGCCCCAGTTCCAGCTCGTCCTGCCGTCAACACTCCGTCCAGATGTCCTAGCCATGCTACACGACAACATGGGTCATCAGGGCTACGACAGAACCATGCAACTTCTTCGGTCCCGGGTCTACTGGCCAGCAATGTACAGCCAGGTGAAGCAGTACCTCGACAACTGTCAGCGCTGCTGTATGGGTCGTCTCCCCTCGACGACCCACACCACTTCTACGCCTCTGCTGGCCAGCCGCCCTCTTCAGGTCCTCGCCGTGGACTTCACCAAGCTAGAAATTGCCAGCGACAACCGCGAGAACGTCCTCGTCCTCACTGATGTCTTCAGCAAGTTCACACAGGCGATTCCCACCAGGAATCAAGAAGCTGCGATGGTGGCGAAAGTCCTGGTCAACAACTGGTTCCAGCGCTTCGGGGTTCCGGAGCGAATCCACAGTGACCAGGGCAGAGACTTTGAATCCAAACTCATAAAGGAACTCTGCGACATGTACGGCATCAAAAAGAGTCGCACCACACCGTATCATCCGCAGGGCAACGGCCAGTGCGAACGGTTTAACAGGTCAATGCATAACCTGTTACGCTCCCTGCACCACGAGCAGAAGACCAGGTGGCCCCTTCATCTCCCGGAGCTGGTCCAGGCCTACAACAACACACCCCATGCGTCCACGGGCTTCGCACCACACTTCCTGCTCTTCGGGCAACAACCCAGGCTGCCCGTTGACGACATGTTGGGCTTCCCAGCCCCAGCAGCCAGCGGCACCATCGACTGGGTGCGGCAACATCGCCTGCGTCTGACAGAGGCTCATCAGAAGGCATTTGACCACCTTCAACAGGCGGTGGTCAAGAGGACAGCGCTCACTGACAGACGCGCTGCAGACCACGGCCTCAACGTTGGCGACCACGTCTACCTGCGGAACCGGGTCCTGGGGCGCAACAAAATCCAGGACTATTGGAAGCCAGACATCTACAGAGTGACCTGCCGCGTCGCTGAACATCAGCACGTCTACCTCGTCGCGCCTTTAGCTGGTGGCGCGGAGCGAGCGGTCAATAGAAAGGACTTGCTGCCAGCCTCCGAGACTCTTGACAATCAAGACGAGGATACACCGCCTTCGGCTACCTCAGTGCCGAGTTAAACAGACTCTGAGAGTGACAGTGATGACGAACTCTGGATCACACTTCCAAGGCCCAGACCTGCGGCTCTTGCGGGTCCGGCTGTGGTTGCTGTGCCTCCTCCTGCACCTGTTGCTCAACCGGTACCAGCACCTCGCCGGTCACAACGAATTGCTTGCATGCAAGGTAACAATTAACTTGATTTTATTTTTTGAATGATCGTTTACTCGGTAGGCTGAATTTGACTGATTCAGCTAAAGAACAATTCTACTAGTACTAGCATTCAACTGGGCTAAATAATGTTTTGCACATAAAACTCGCGAGTGTATCGTAACCCATGTGTATCGTTGCGATTTTTTCCCCGTTTTCATCACATATTATTTCTGGAGATCAGTAAGGTCTGAGTAGTAGTCGGTTAAAAGTCCAAAGTTAAGCCCTCAGTGCCATTGGCCCGTAAAGCTACCTATTTACGATTTAGGCGCAGAAACCCCCACAATTGATGAACGGGAATTATGGTTGACACATATATTTTGGGTAATGAACTCGTATCTAACTCATGACGTGGTGATATAGTAAGATGCCTTTACTGTAAAGCCGTGAGCGAGAGTTTTTGTGAGTGTTGAGCTTGTGCATACAAGAACCCACATTGAAAGAGAAACCCTATATTATCAACTAAACGGATTGGTGGGGATGAAGGTTGCATTTTTGTATGGTAGTGTTGACATTGTGTTACTTTTTCTCAGTGGAGAAAATTTGATAAATGTAGCAATGTTTTCCCATGAAATTCCTGATTGTTTGCACTTTTATGTTTTTGACGCAGTACTTTGATCATATGTGAGACACTTTGTAAAATGCAGGCCTCACTTTTGATTTAGCAAAGCTGGTACTGATCACGAGAACATGTTTTTGTAACTGTCGATTTTCTCAGTGACATATGTGAAAGTCATAGGCAAAGTTTTCGCAATTTTTCTCTTTTTGGATAATCTAAGATGGTTTGATAAATTCAGCCCTTAGGCTTCCTGTTTTTCTTAAAATCAGCGCGGCCGCTGATATGTAAAAGAGTTGGGGGGGATGTAGCAAAGTGCACTTCGCTACCCTAAACACTCTAATCATCGCATAGCGAAACAGCCTTGTGTACAGTACAAACGGGATAACCCATCCCATAGCAGACGATACGATGATGCGCGCGCACCTTGCCGGCGCAAATTCTAATACAATACCTTTCTTTATATATCTACCTAACTTCTATCTTTCAAAGTCCCTTTTATCTTTGATACGGTCCTAATTATATTTAGGTTTGCATAGAAGTCACTGATTAGGCTGGATGGCTGCATATTATTGTGTTATTTACGATAATGCTTCGAACTGACCAAAGCGTCACTCTGACCTTGACCGGTTTTCATGTATCGCCGAGAGAAATTGATTCTCACAAACTCATCTTTGTCTTTTCAATCATTGTTTTGTCATTTTTGTATCACTATTACATATCCCGTATCTATGTTGCATATGATTTTAGTTTGTTTATAAGGATTTGGTTGTAATGAGTGATGCTTGGTTCCTCTGCAAAGATTGCTAATTTATGCAGACAGGTACTCGCGCAGGAATTTAGCCGATTCCATTTACTTTCGGACTTTACCGCTTCGTACTAAGTCAATGTATAATTTTCCCCCAAGTAACGCATATCATGATGTTTGTCTAGGGTTCTTCTTTTTATCTGTATGATTTATGAGTTTGTCCATTATTCCAGTTTAGAGAGTTTTGTAATTTTCCGCACTGAAGTTGGTTCAGTGCCTTCACTAGGACCATTGTTTTTGCATCCTACTAAATAAATATAAGTTTTTCCGAAATGTGATCTATTGCAATAGAAAGCTAAAGGTCGTAGCTTTAATTTGATGTATTGTTTGTTATGATTGGTTATGTATTTGTTTAAATAACGTAGGGTAAAGCAAGTGTAAGAAACACAGATTCCGTGTTTCTGGCCGTATTCAGGCGATTTTTATTCTCGGCGGACGGTGCTTTCTGTGCAGTCCGCGCCGGGGCTATAAGTATAGGCCGGACACCGGCATGAGCATGCATTCGCTCCTAGCAGCTGAACACGACACTACACTTGCTTTGCTGTCTACGGGTTTCGCCTTCGGCCTCTACGTTTCCTTGCATTGTTTTCTTGAATAAAAAGTTGAAACAAGACGCTTGGACTTGGGCTTCGTACTACTACCCTTCCACTTCTCCACTACAATAGTAAACGTCCCGTTTTGTTTAAAATTAAAACACGTTCCAATACGTTCTGAGCATGACTATGTAAAATGAGTTAGATAATCGCAGCCAGAGCTTTCTTCTTTTAATCAATGTCTGATGTAGCACTTAATCGTGTCGTGTATAACCTAAAGCTTCATGCCAACATTTTGAGATAAACAAATCGGAAGAAATATGAATACAATCTGCTCGAACAATAACAGTCGAATCATTACTGATTTGGACAAAAACTGAGCATCAGGAAATTCCATCCTCTGGTGTGTGGCATGATGTGGATTGCTATCCATGTGAAAATTAAACTGAACGTTGTATAATTCTTGTTCGTTCAACTCAAAGATGGCAACAATGTCCAAGCATCATTCTGGAATGAAACTTAAATTGGTACCGTTGTCATTACAGTTATCTCAGGGTACACGCTTGCCTATACGTATATCGTTCACAATGACGAAAGCAACCTTTGGTGATACATTATACTTATTGATTTTACACGTAGCAAAAACTAAGTATGAATGTGTATGTTTTAAACACACACAATTTAAATGAACACGAAGTATACGTACGAAATAATTGCAGATGAACTGTCTTCGCGGCTTCTTGAGTCGTGTTGGGTCCTGGTCTTTGAGAAGCTGTGCAGGTCACAGCTTTAGACTGGTCCTTTACAGGGTCTGGTTTAAAGGTTGCAGGTTTTCAGGAACAGTACAGATCTGATTTGTCTCATCATTCTTTCTTGACTGATTACACGTGTTCTCGGAAGCCACGTTCTCGCAGTTAATTCCTGACCATGTGTATGTTGGATCTGGGTAGATAGTTGTTGCGTTGCAGGTTAAGTTGACTGTTTGTGATCCGTTGGTGATAATGTCTGCTAGGCCAACAGTCACGTTCTCAAAAGAGGATCCACCTGCGGAAAACAAACACAAGAGCAACAATCACTGTATTTTCAAATAGAGGAACAGAGAGAGAGAGAGAGAGAGAGAGAGAGAGAGAGAGAGAGAGAGAGAGAGAGAGAGAGAGAGAGAGAGA
>NW_027128800.1:0-5000 GCF_037325665.1 Littorina saxatilis
GAGAGAGAGAGAGAGATGGATGGATGGATGTTTTATTGTTCTAATCAATGATTTGATTTTGACAATTTTCAGACAAATGAAATTGGTGCATAAAACGAAATTACTAAGGGTGAGATACATTGGGCTTTATAAACATAGCCTACACATGCAAATAAGTGAGGCAAATTAAGAAAGAGCCTGCCAAATGTTGGGACATAATCATGGAAACATTTCTTGGAAAGATGATATAACTTAAGCAAACATTGTCAGACGACACCAAGACACATACACAGATATACACGTACAGACACGGGCACACACACACATACACACACACACACACACACACACACAGACAACACACACACACACACACACACATACACACATGTGTGGGCACACACACAGCAGATTATATACACATATGAAGCAGTCATTAAATGCATACAACAAATGTATGAAACTAAACAGCATACACACACACACACACACACACACACACACACACACACACACACACACACATACATACACATATACATACACACACACACCAATTAACGCACATATTTTCCGAGATGAAATGCATAATAAGAAGAGGTTGTAACATGCCAGGGAGTTCACGTTTACGGCACCCTCAAGTCAATCTCTTGTTACGGGGAATGCATCAATGTTTCCAGAGCATGATATATGTTTGTACAGGGAACGCGAGAATCACGTGAGCGGTTCGTTTTCTGCAAGTCTTTTTTGTCGCATTCGTGAGGCCAAGAACAGGTACTTTGCAAAGGATACAAGCTGATCCTCTACCGTACAAGTGAGCAAATATCGTAAACAGTCTTCATCTGAAAAATACTGTATTCTGCCAATATATCTCTGCCTGATGCCATCGTAAGTGGGGCAATAAAAAACAACATGGCTTTCGTCTTCAGCATTATCCGGGCAGAAAGGACAGTCACGACTGGTGTCAGAGTGAGAGTAACGATGTCGATGGGCATTGAATGGGGAGACCCCCAGTCTAAATCTGGACAAAGCAACTTTATAAAGGCTCACATGAATCATGTCCAGGTATTCTTCGTGCCCAATACAACTTTTGAAACTGTGGTAAAATTCAAGGCGTGTACTTTCTGACAGACGTGTAAACCATTCCTGTGAAAACTGGTGCCTCATTGTCTCCTTCAGGTCTCCCAGAAACAACTTTTCATCTGCCACCCCAGCACACAACCAAACGAAACCATATCCAGACTTGCACAAAAGGTCTTTGACATGTGTGACCCAGTTTGTTTGCCCTCTGTCGTGATTGTTCAAAAGAGACAGGTAAGCCATCTTTGAGAGTCGAGAGCATGGTTGTTTTAACAGCCGAAACCAGTATTGCACACATTTTGCAGCAGCTTCAACGTAAAGTGGATATCTTCCTAGCTCGCCGTATATCGTATCGTTGGGGGTCGACGGGGGTACGTTTATAAACAACTTACAGGCAAAGAGGTGGACTTTCTCAATCTGTTTATTGTTCTGGTGGCCCCATATTTCTGCTGCATACAATAATGATGGAACGATCTGTGTATCGAACAACTTAAAGAATACAGCGCACGAATGACACCCATTGGTTTTAAGGGCCTTGAGAATTTCAAGAGTGCCTTTCTTCGCCCTGCATACGAAGTCCTCAGTACCAATATTATAACTTAGCATTGTTGAAAAGTTTAGTCCCAGGTACTTGTATTTTCCAACAACCTCCACTTTCTCATTTCCCAAGGTCCATTTTTCCCTTGCTGACAGGTGGCCACCTTTGCGAAAAACTACCACCTTGGTCTTTTCAGTGTTTACTTTTAGTCCTAGTCTTTGGGAGGACTCGAAGAGAAGGTTTAACTGGTTCTGTAGTCCCCATACTGTGGAGGACAACAACGCCAGGTCATCCGCGAACAGCATTAAGAAGATTTCGATCTGGTTTGGCAGAAGCTGAATACCATGATTTCCTTTAGCCATGACATCATTAGCTAACTCGTTTATAAAGTACGTGAATAAAATTGGACTGCAAATACAACCCTGTTTTAAGCCCTGGAGGCTGCTGAAGTAGTCTGAAATGTCTCCACTGCTGATGCATCGCACACATGCCTTGATGCTAGCATACATACTCTGAAGCATGTTAAGCATTTTACCTTGAACTCCTGTCTTTGAGAGTACTGTCCAAAGCATTGTATGGTTGACTGTGTCAAAAGCTTTGTAAAAATCTACAAAAGCAACATACAATTTAGCGCTGCGAGAAAATTGTTTTTCTATCATTCCATGCAGTGTAAATATGTGATCGATGGTCGAATAGCCTTGCCGAAACCCGGCTTGTGCGTCAGTGATAACGCTATTGGTTTCTGCCCATTCAGTCAGTCTAGCATTTAAAACCGATGTGAACACTTTGCTTGATGTACTCAGTAAAGATATTCCTCTGTAGTTGTCAGGATTGTTTGGGTCGCCTTTTTTGTATAAAGGTATTATGACTGACTTAGTCCACTCTTCCGGGAAGACTCCCTTGTTGAAAATTGCATTAAACAGTTTAACAAGGTAGGGAATAATTACTCTCTCCGTCGACCTTAGGAACTCATTTATGACCATATCATGACCTGCAGCTTTCCGACTTTTCAGTTTTCGGAGTGCACTTTGAACCTCGCTTTCTGTTATTTCAGAGTCAAGTAAACAATCAAAGGCCAAGTTTTGCAACTGTCCAGGTTGTTCACACGGTTGAGTGTCGCTTGCACCTGAGTTAAGGAGCCTAGAGAAGTGGTCACACCAGCTTTCAGCTGGGATGTCCACTTGGTTGTGTTTTGACCGCCTGCACTTTCTAATTTCACTCCAAAAATCTTGAGGATTTTGCATTGCAGCCTCTAACCGCTGTACACGTTCCTGTTTGTACTCCCTTTCTTTTGCCTGTAGTAAAGCTTTATATTCTTGCTTTTGCATAAAATACAATTGTTCGTCAGGCTTTTCCTGGGATTTTCTACAGTGTCTTAGTGCACGTCTGGCGAGTCTCTTTTTCTCAAGGCATTGTGAATCAAACCATCTGCTACAGTATTCAGTGTTTAACTTTATTGCCTTTAACATACATGCCCCCGCCTCAAGAATACTGTCTGTGAACTTTTTCAGACTTAAGTCTATGTCAGTATCAACAAGGTCACACGCACAGGTTAATTTCAAAGCAAAGGTATCTGAGTCAATGTTTTGAAGGTATTCTTCTGCTTTTTCGCTTTGCCAGACATACTTATGTAAAAATACGGTGTCACTGTTATTTACAAGTTTTACCAGAGAAGTGTCAAGAGTCACTTCCAGTGGCATGTGGGTTGATTCTACCCTATGCTCCACGATAAAGCTTTTCACACGATGCACAAATTCTGCTGAAGTGATGCAATAATCTATCACACTGTTTCCGTGACAAGAGAGGTACGTCAATTTGCCGTCCTCGTCACCAGTGGTTTGGCCATTATGTATGAACAGGTCGAAACATAGACATAGATCTAACAACATGTTTCCAAATTCATTTAGTGTGCCGTCTTGTGAGCTTCTACTTCTACACACAACTGAGTTAGGACTGAGTGGGTCAGTGAATGGTAAAGGGGAGTCCATATCTCCAGTACTAACCTGAATGTTAGTTGTTCGGGCATTTAGATCGCCTACCAATATCAAATGAAAATCGCCATATGTCTCAATGAGCTCTAATATGCACTTATCAAGCACTTCTATGTGACAAGAGTTATCTGCGTACTTGTAAAAAGGACTTCCTTGAGGAGGCACGTACACGCTCAAGAGCATGATATCGTAGTTTGTGTTGAAGAGACTTTTCGAGATTTTAATGACAATCAAATTATCATACAATATGTCTATTCTTTCAATCATCTTTGAAAAGCAGGTCTTCACCATACACAGCACTCCCCCTGATCGTCTGCCCTGAGCTGATAGTTTAACCGCAGGGGCTACGAACTTAACAAAGCCTGTAAAGTGATTGCTCAGGTCAAATGATTTGTCTACAAACGTTTCCATAAGACACACAATATCAAAGCTTTGTACATACCTTTTGAAATCAGTATCCCCAATCTTACTCTGCAGGCCATCTATGTTCCATACCAGAAAAGAAAAAGACGAAAACTGGCTCTCACTTACTCCATTTGCTCTATCACAAATTTTGACGGTGCTTCCTCTACTCTCACTTGCTATACTTGCACTGCCCTGACCATGAATGGTTTTCCCTGATGCTCTGTTGCTCCTTGTGCATACCCCAGCTACACATTTTTTGATCGTGTGTCACGCAGAAGATTTTTGTGAGATGAGGGTGTATGCATGTTAGGTGTGAATGCAGGTGTGTGCATGATGACGTTGTCGTGGTCTCCCGAAGGAATCCGGCGAAGAATAGCAGCAGCTTCCTCCTCCATAGGGGTGACATCTTCATTGTCGTTGTCCTGGTTTGTCTTCTTGGCGGTTGATCGGCCGGCGTCGGGCTGCTGCTGTGAGCGAGTGGGTGTGTCCACTTTGATAATGGCCTGGCTCTGTAGATCAAACGTGAACACCCCCTCGTCTGTGATCAGCTTATCCGAGCGGAGGACAGCCCTCTTGTTGTCAGCGCGTAGCTGTTTGTAGAGTTCCACAAGGCCGCTTCGTCTACGACGTACTTGGTCCGGTAGGTCCTCCCGGATGGACAGGCGGTTATCAGGTGCTAGTTTCCTCGCCATTGAGAGCACCTGATGTTTATGGTGTAGGGACTGGAACTTCACCAGGATTGCGTTCCCAACCCTGTATGCCACGTCAATACCTGTATCTTCAAAAATCTTCAGGTCTTTCGCCAGTACTCCACGAATCAGCTGCTCACATGTTTTATCATCCTGCCTTGGCACTCCAAAGAAGAGAAGGTTGCTTTTCCTTGATTCTTTGTCGAGCTCTTCCACTTTTGTTTCCAAGTGTTGTACGGTACTTCGTAGTGTGATATTCTCTTCTTCTAACCTCTCTTGCTTTTGGCATATTTCGTCCACATCCAGCCGTAACACATG
>NW_027128800.1:12500-19386 GCF_037325665.1 Littorina saxatilis
AAAATGTTGATAAAAACAAGGAAAAATTGAGCAATCTGTTGCAATCCTAGCCAAGAAACTTCCTCTAATACACCTTCAAAAAAGTTAATTTAAGAAAGCAAATTTGGGTCAAAACAAGGACAATAGACCGATCTAATGCAACCTGAGCCAACAAATTACCCAACTACTTTCCAAAACCGTCACTTAGAAGACAAACTCCAGCTCATAGGGTGGTCTGGGGGCATGCCCCCCCGGAACATTTTGATAAAAATCAAGGAAAATGGAGCAATCTAGTTCAATCTGAGCCATCAGTTTTCATTTATTTATTCTTTTTTTTCTATTCTTTTTCACATTTTGTTTAGGCTAAAGGGGGGGGGGGGGGTCGGAAACCCCGGACCCCCCCCCCCCCCCCCCCTGGATCCGCCCCTGTTCAAAAAGAGGTCTGTTAAGCAGATTACCATTCTTTGTCAAGCTTATGTTGGTAATAAGGACCTCCATGTTGGTAATAAGGACCTCCATGTTGGTAATAAGGACCTCCATGTTGGTAATAAGGACCTCCATGTTGGTAATAAGGACCTCCATGTTGGTAATAAGGACCTCCATGTTGGTAATAAGGACCTCCATGTTGGTAATTAGGACCTCCATGTTGGTAATAAGGACCTCCATGTTGGTAATAAGGACCTCCATGTTGGTAATAAGGACCTCCATGTTGGTAATAAGGACCTCCATGTTGGTAATAAGGACCTCCATGCTGGATGTATACCGACATTAAAAATGCACCATACGTAAAGAGTATAGGGAATATTTATGTTGCATCTCCCAGATGCGCTCATTTCTTCTCCTCGCGCTTCCATCTTAGTCTTTCCTTTTGGTTGCCCGTATGTTCTCCCTCCCTCCCCCCCCCCCCAAGTAGATTCCTCCGTTTTGCTTTAGTTCCCCACCCCGCCCCCAGAATTTCTTCTCCTGGCTTTTTCTTGTTAAGTCAACACCCATTTGTGTAATATTGTAATGTTTTGGTGACATAATATAAGCTTATTTGCTTGAGTTCGTGTCGTCGCTGTAGACTGCTTATCGTAACATGTCATGTATTTTGAATAGCATTGTGTTTAAACCAAGGGTGTAGGGTGTTGACAATTTCCACTCCATTCGTATCTGACAAGAGGTGGTGGAATCTCAATGCGAAACTGTGGGGCCCTGCGGCGAAATGCTGACTTCATAGGCAACGGGAACGCAGAAGAAGAAGAAGTATATATGGCCGGAATAGGAGTAGGACAAAAGAAGTGTCACAAGCAGCCATGTTGAAACGTTATGCTGAACGTGTGCGCGCGGACATGAACATTTCTTTTGAGGGCCTGTGTGAAAGGAAGAAGTGTTTGCCTGTTTCAAAGTCCGGCGGACTATGTATTGTGTCTGAGTGGCCGAGTGGTAACGCACTTGCGCTCGGAAGCGAGAGGTTGCGAGTTCGACCCAGGGTCAGGGCGTTAGCAATTTTCTCCCCCCTTTCCTAACCTAGGTGGTGGATTCAAGTGCTAGTCTTTCGGATGAGACGAAAAACCGAGGTCCCTTCGTGTACACTACATTGGGGTGTGCACGTTAAAAGATCCCAAGATTGACAAAAGGATCTTTCCTGGCAAAATTGTATAGTCATAGATAAAAATGTCCATCAAATACCCGTGTGACTTGGAATAAAGGCCGTGAAAGGTGAATGCTCGCCCTAATAGGCTGGAGGTTTCCTGGCCGATGTGAATGCGTGATATATTGTGTAAAAAATTCCATCTCACACGGCATTAATAGGTAACATGCGCCTTGAGTCGCCTCGTGTGGGGAGATATGTGCGCGATATAAATTCTCGTAAAAATAAATGTATCCTGGGTAATTATGACCCTGGACCTCGTGTAAAAGAAAAAGATGTCCACCAGGACCCAAAGTCCGACCCCTAAATAAAAGGAAAAGATGTCCACCAGGACCCAAAGTCCGACCCCTAAATAAAGGCTAGGACTTTCTGTCCTGGGAAAATGTGTCCGCTGAAAGTCAAGGACAATTTGTGAGGCTGTGGACTATAGTTCCTATTTTTTTCCCCAGCGGACAACTTTTCCTTTAACTACGGGGTGAGAATGTTAAAACAGGGGTGTTCTGTAAGTGGCTTTTCTTTTTAAGGTGAGAGTGTGAAAAAAGGGGTGTACTGTAAGTAGCTTTTCTTTGTAAGGTGAGAGTGTGAAAAAAGGGGTGTACTGTAAGTAGCTTTTCTTTGTAAGGTGAGAGTGTGAAAAAAGGGGTGTTCTGTAAGTGGCTTTTCTTTGTAAGGTGAGAGTGTGAAAAAAGGGGTGTTCTGTAAGTAGCTTTTCTTTGTAAGGTGAGAGTGTGAAACAGAGGGGTGTACTGTAAGTAGCTTTTCGTTTGTAAGGTGAAAGTGTGAAAAAAGGGGTCTTCTGTAAGTAGCTTTTCTTTGTAAGGTGAGAGTGTGAAAAAAGGGGTCTTCTGTAAGTGGCTTTTCTTTGTAAGGTGAGAGTGTGAAAAAAGGGGTGTACTGTAAGTAGCTTTTCTTTGTAAGGTGAGAGTGTGAAAAAAGAGGTGTTCTGTAAGTAGCTTTTCTTTGTAAGGTGAGAGTGTGAAAAAAGGGGTGTTCTGTAAGTGGCTTTTCTTTGTAAGGTGAGAGTGTGAAAAAAGGGGTGTTCTGTAAGTAACTTTTCTTTGTAATGTGAGAGTGAGAAAAAAGGGGTGTTCTGTAAGTATAGCTTTTCTTTGTAAGGTGAGAGTGAGAAAAAAGGGGTGTTCTGTAAGTATAGCTTTTCTTTGTAAGGTGAGAGTGGGAAAAAAGGGGTGTTCTGTAAGTATAGCTTTTCTTTGTAAGGTGAGAGTGGGAAAAACTATTGTGTTATTATACGTAGATTTTCTTTGTAAGGTATATGTTTGAATCGAAGACTTCGCTATGCCGGACGTCTACAGATACCAAAATGTACGACAAAGGGCCGGAGCTGGAGTGTGAAAAAGATGTGTTTCTAAGGCCCGGCGCACACCTATGCAATTTCAGCAGGACAGACGACGCACTGCAGATTATTACAACCCGCTACACGCTGCATGAAAAGAAAACAGGCCAAGTACTCGTCATAATCCCTACCGCGGCATCAATAATCTGCAGTGCGTCGTTTGTGCCGCTGACTCTGCGCAGGTATGACTTGGCCCTAAATAGATTATCTGTGTCTATTTTATGACGGGGAAAGGGACCTGGATGTTGGCCTGTTATGCCGGGCACGTGCGGAAATCAAATTGTAATGTTGTCAATGTCCATGATCCTGCTGAGTTTTTCTGACTTGATCCTGCCAAATGAAGATAAATCCAATTATTCGAATCGAGACCAAGCGCCGCCCAATCAGGAGAATGTCTTTATTAAGTTAGGAAGAAGGGGGATGGGGGGAGGGGGGGTGCGGGGATGGGGCTTGAGCGGATTGGGGAGTGGGTGATTTGAAGATATAAGTGGAGTGGGGATGACAACTCTGTTTGTTTGTTTGTTTGTTTGTTTGTGTGTGTGTGTGTGTGTGTGTGTGTGTGGATGTGTGTGTGTGAGTGTGCGTGTGTGCGTGTGTGTGTGTGTGTATGTGTGTGGGTGTGTGGGTGCGTGCGTGTGTGTGTGTGTGTGTGCGTGTGCGTGCGTGCGTATATGTGCGTGCGTGTGTGTGTGTGTGCTTATGTGCGTGTGTGTGTGTGTACACGCGCGCACGTGCTTGTATGTTTGCAAGCCCCATATGTCCTATGGTTCTCGGCACGTTTGCATGCACGAAATGTCATGACGCCGCCATTAGGCCAAAAAAAAAAAGTTGTATGTTTCTGGTCACCCGACCCTACCTAGTTTTTTCCCGCCGACCCTAGACTTTTTACATTTAGTCAAGTTTTGACTAAATGTTTTAACGTAGAGGGGGAATCGAGACGAGGGTCGTGGTGTATGTATGTCTGTGTGTCTGTGTGTGTGTGTAGAGCGATTCAGACTAAACTACTGGACTGATCTTTATGAAATTTGACATGAGAGTTCCTGGGTATGAAATCCCCAGACATTTTTTTCATTTTTTTGATAAATGTCTTTTATGACGTCATATCCGGCTTTTCGTGAAAGTTGAGGCGGCACTGTCACGCTCTCATTTTTCAACCAAATTGGTTGAAATTTTGGTCAAGTAATCTTCGACGAAGCCCGGACTTCGGTATTGCTTTGGTCATTAAAAATCTGAAAATTGTAAAAAAAAATTTTTTTTTATAAAACGATCCAAATTTACGTTCATCTTATTCCCCATCATTTTCTGATTCCAAAAACATATACATATGTTATATTTGGATTAAAAACAAGCTCTGAAAATTAAATATATAAAAATTATTATCAATTTTTTTTTTCGAAATCAATTTAAAAACACTTTCATCTTATTCCTTGTCGGTTCCTGATTCCAAAAACATATAAATATGATATGTTTGGATTAAAAACACGCTCAGAAAGTTAAAACGAAGAGAGGTACAGAAAAGCGTGCTATCCTTCTCAGCGCAACGAATACCCCGCTCTTCTTGTCAATTCCACTGGCACTGCCTTTGCCACGGGCGGTGGAGTGACGATGCTACGAGTATACGGTCTTGCTGCGTTGCGTTGCGTTCAGTTTCATTCTGTGAGTTCGACAGCTACTTGACTAAATGTTGTATTTTCGCCTTACGCGACTTGTTTTTTGTTGCATTTGTAAAAAAAAGCAAAAAAAAAAAGCGTCAAAACGAAAGTAACAGACGGCAGACGACACAAGGGGGATAATCCCGCATCCCTTTTGTCTCATTTGTTTTGTAATGTGTTGTCTTTCTCTTTGTATAGTAAGTCCAGTCTCTTTGCGTCACTGTATAGTTATTTTCTACACAATAACAAACAAAACAAAAAAAATCCCTACCTACCTACCCTATTTTTTGTAGCCATGTTACCAGAAACATACAACTTTTTTGTGTGGCCTTATAGCACATGAGAATATAATTCACATTGATTTTCTTAAAGCCTCAAACAGCGAGCATTCCGTCAAAGATGTTTCATTCCTAAGAGCCGCACGCTTTAGCCCCAAGCGACATAAAACAGCCAAGCCAGCCACACACACACACACACACACACACGCACACACACACTGACATACACCCACACGTACGCACACACGTACACACACACACACACACACGTACGCACGCACGCACGCACACACACACACACGTACACACACACACACACGCACACACACACACGAAATGTCGTGAGGAGTGTCATAGAAAAATTAGGGGAGGGTGGGGGGGGGGGGGGGGGGAGTGGGGATTATAGAAATTCCATTCCCTTTAGCTTCATATTTTGCCCTAAGCGCTAAAAAAAAAAAAAAAAAAAAGGCAAGTGAAAATTACCTTCAATTTAGTTGCAAGTCTCCTTCTAACATTTCTCCAAAAGAAATTGCTATGTAATGGCGTGGTATTGACCGAGAAACATGGCCATGTTTAATAGCTCGGTGGGGGAGTGGGGATGGGAGGGGGGGGGGGGGGGTGGTGAGGGATTGCAACAAGGCGGAGATGGTTTTGGGTTGGTGTTGGACATTTTTTGCCTTTGAATCATACGTTTTATTATCCCCCCCAAAAAAAAACCACCACACACACACACACACACACACACACACACACACACACACACACACACACACACACACAAAAACAACATCTGAACATTACCTGTTTCTTAGAGCAACATGTTTTTCCCAAAGCGTTAGAAAAAGGGCATAGCGAAAATAAAAAGGAACATTAATTTCCTTACAATCCAGATGCCACTCTTGTCCGAGTTTTCACCCAAAGAAAGCAAGATCTATATACAATGGCGTTACCTTTGGAAACATATGACATTTGGAGGAGGGAGAGAAAATAGTATCTTCTTGAGCCATACGTTTTCCTACAAAGCACTATTGTATAAACTGCAGTGGTAACAAAACAAGGAAAAAGAAACTGTACAATATAGTTGAATTCAGCTGCTGCTCTCTTCAGCATGTCAAAAATCGCAGAAACATTGTCAAACAGTACATTGATTTCAGCTGCCACCCTTACGTAAAGTGTCACCTGAGTGAAACGAGATGTAATGGCGTTGCAGCAGGGCGCGATGGGGGGTTCGGGGTGGTGGTGGTTCCGGGGGGGGGGGGGGGGGAGGGGGAAGAGGGGGGCACGGTCAATTATGGGGGAATGTTATGGCCCAAAGCGATGTAACTACGCAGCACACACTCAAAAAAAAAAAAAAAAAAAAAAAAATCAGAACATTATTTTTGATTCAGCTGCCGCGCCACTCTCCCAGGAGCTTCGCCCCAAAGAAAGTGCGATGTAATGGCATTCCCTTAAAAAACAGGGCGATGTATAAAAAAGCGTCGAATGATCAAATTGCCGCCAATTTGGCTGGAAAGTGCGGAAAGTACTCTCCCTTTGGTTGAAATGTACGTCTGGTCACACTCTTTCTCGTTCAGGTTCTGTCAGTGCGACCGACTTTCTTTGGAAAAATGGAATGGCAGCTTTGGATTTTCTTTTTTCGATTTCTTTGGCCTTTTATTCTGTTGGCCAGCCAGTGTGTAACTCGGTGTAAAAGGTTTAGTTTGTAACCAACCAGTCAATCACTCTGTTAAAAGTTCCCTTGTACGCGGGTGATTATTTTGTTATACTGACAGCCACACACTCTTTAGGCACCTACAGGTCTATGCACACACAAACATGAACATGGTCAGCGAAACAGACGAACATACAGATGGACAGATAGGCAGACAGAATGATAGACACACAAACACACAGACAGACTGACACTAACACATAAACCAAGACACGCATATCATAGACAAACAGACACGCGCACACACACACACACACACACACACACACACACACACAC
>NW_027128801.1:0-20994 GCF_037325665.1 Littorina saxatilis
GGCATTATACTTGTCTCGTCTAAATATCGGACCCTATTGCTACGATGAAAACACAATAGCGTTTATATAGCTATTCTGACATTAAATTCTGTGTTAAAATCATGTTTTTGTCAGCAACAAGTACCAGAATGGTCCATGAAGCCACGGAAATAACCGAACATTGAAAAACCCACGGACATGCATTACGGAGAAAACTCGAGATAACCGGATGTTTAGCATTACGTCAATATGCTAGGAATCATATGACGTCATGACGTATCATGCTTGCCTACGTATATTGTATGTTCGAAAGTCTGACTTCTGTTGGGAATTCGCGTGGTGAAGACTGCGGTAAATCTGTAGATGATAAGAGAACAAGGATTGTCTCAGAAGAAACGACTAAATGTTTCAGACCGGTAACTTCATTTGAAACATTGCACTATACAATGGACGTTCTATGTGACAGGAGAGTTTGCTGATTTTGTGTTAAACATTGGAGAGATCGTCTGCTAGAATCAGAGATAGCTAGGTCGCTTCAGATTGCAGCTTCTGGAAATTTGCAAGGTTTGTTGCCTGTTAAAGAACTGGATTTTACACGTAATGAATATCATGTACAGTAAGCAACAACAAAAAAACACACAAAGCAAATGGCATCGTCTGTCGACTAGTCACAGAAACAAACCTGGCGAGGTATGCGTGTACTTTATACACGTGAAAGAAACCGGAACCAAGCGTCTTTGTTATTGACAATATGCTTTTGGATATTGAGTAAAATGGCCGACTTCCGAAGCATTATGCTTTGATGATCGGAAGAGACCATCCAATCACAGCCCCCGAATACCCCCACGTGTTCATCAGAATAGCTATATTACCAGCTATTGTGTTTTCAGCGTAGCAATAGGGCCCGATATTTAGACGAGACAAGTATAATGCCGACGAGTCGAAGACGAGTCGCATTATACTTGTTCGAGTCTAAATATCGGACCCTATTGCTACGATGAAAACACAATAGCGTTTATATAGCTATTCTGACATTAAATTCTGTGTTTAAAATCATGTTTTTGTCAGCAACAAGTACCAGAATGATCCATGTCGTTGATTGCAGACGACGGTTCCCTTTCGGCATGAAGACACGGAAATAACCGAACATTAAAAAACCCACGGACATGTATTACCGAGAAAACTCGAGATAACCGGATGTTTAACATTACGTCAAAATGCTAGGAATCATATGACGTCATGACGTATCATGCTTGCCTACGTAGATTGTATGTTCGAAAGTCTGACTTCTGTTGGGAATTCGCGTGGTGAAGACTGCGGTAAATCTGTAGATGATAAGAGAACAAGGATTGTCTCAGAAGAAACGACTAAATGTTTCAGACCGGTAACTTCATTTGAACATTGCACTATACAATGGACGTTCTATGTGACAGGAGAGTTTGCTGATTTTGTGTTAAACATTGGAGAGATCGTCTGCTAGAATTATAGATAGGTCGCTTCAGATTGCAGCTTCTGTAAATTTGCACGAAAGTATTCACTTAGATGCAATTCGAACCATTGTTGGAGCAGTCCGCGGTACAAGCCATCAAAAATTGTACGATGAGTCAGGCTTTATTTCATTACTAGAGAGGCGAAAACGTCATAAATTGATATTATTTCACAAGATCGTTCACCGCAAGGTGCCAAACTACTTATTAGCGATATTGCCACCATTGATATCAACTAATAACCCATATCACCGGCGCAGACCTCTAGACAGGAAAGTTCCATCGTTTAAAACTGAATTATATAGAAACTCATTTCTCCCATCTACTACACAACTCTGGAATTCTTTACCAGACTATATAAAACTTAGTGATTCCCTAAGTGAATTTAAGCACTTTTGTCAAAAAACGATTTAAGTCCGCCGTGTTATTTTTATTCTGGAGATCGCATGTCACAAATAATTCACTGTAAGCTCAGGTTATATATAAGTGATCTCAATAACGATCTAGTGAGACGTCACGTTGCTACAGATGCATCTTGTGACTGTGGATTCCCGTCCGAATCCGTACAACACTTCATATTCGATTGTCCAAATTATCGCGAAGCACGTCAAGAAACTATACATACCCTCCCTAATCACACAATTCACTTCCCCCACCTTTTAAACGGAGACAGACAGTATTCTTTAGATTTGAACAGGAAAAATTTTTCCACCGTACACTCGTTCATTGAACGTTCAGGCCGCTTTGGGTAAGTCAGAATAAATGCTCTACAAGCCGGACAACAACTTAAACTTCTGCACATCTCCTACCCATCCCTCTTCTTTTATTCATCTTCTTTCTCTCCTTCCTTCCTTTACTGTCTTTCTTTATAATCATTATGCAACGTTCATTACGTTATTAATAGATTTGGTTTATTGAGACACATTTTTCACCCGTTACCGCCTTATGTTGTAATGTCATGCAGGAACACCACTATAAGCTTCTAGCTTGTTGCTGTTTCTGTGAACTTTGTATACATGTCATGATTGTAACCTTTGTTAAAATAAACTTATGTTTAAACCAATTTGCACGGTTTGTTGCCTGTTAAAGAACTGGATTTTACACGTAATGTATGTCATGTACATTAAGCAACAACAAAAACACACACAAAGCAAATGGCATTGTCTGTCGATTTGTCACATAAACAAACCTGCCGAGGTATGCGTGTACTTTATACACGTGGAAGAAACCGGAACCAAGCGTCTTTGGTTTTGACAATATGCTTTTGGATATTGAGAAAATTGGCCGACTTCCGTAGCATTATGCTTTGATGATCGGAAGAGACCATCCAATCACAGCCCCCGAATTCCCCCACGTGTTCATCAGAATAGCTATATAATAGCTATATTACTGAATCATTCCAAACTGACACGAGTAAACTTTTCAATTTGCAGGGACTCAAAATTGCTACCAGGACCATTAGTCTGCCAGTTTGCTGTCTTTCAGGGCAGAATTAGACACACGTAATTTTATAATCCACACTAAATAATGGTGATCTTCAAAATTAACTAAGTGACACATTCCCACTCTGAACAAGAAGCAGCTATAAGGGCTGTTGAATGTTACATGTGTCCAGAGTAAAGGATGCTCCCATTTCACGTTCGAGCCAAGATGGATCTGTGGTTGTGAACAAGTCCCTTACACGGGGATATAGCTCAGTTGGTAGCGCGCTGGATTTGTATTCAGTTGGCCGCTGTCAGCGCGAGTTCGATCCCAGGTTCGGCGGAAATTTATTTCACAGAGTCAACTTTGTGTGCAGACTCTCTTCGGTGTCCGAACCACCCCCCGTGTATACTACATTGGGTGTGCACGTTAAAGATCCCACGATTGACAAAAGGGTCTTTCCTGGCAAAATTGCTTAGGCACAGTTAATAATTGTCTACCATACCCGTGTGACTTGGAATAAGCCCGTGAAAGGTAAATATGCGCCGACATGGCTGCAATCTACTGGCCGTATAAAATTTCATCTCACACGGCATCACTGCAGAGCGCCTAGAACTGTACCCACGGAATATGCGCGATATAAGCTTCATTGATTGATTGATTGATTAAAAGCAATACTGTTTGATAACGCCTCCCAAAACTCTGAAACTTGATTGCCCATTCCGCCCAGTAAAACCTGTTCGCCTCACCCTATCAGATCTAGCCAGGTCTTTCTTTTACATGGGTATATATAAGACTAATTCTCAAATTGCTCACATTAACAAACATGAACAGCCTGGGTGCTGTATGCGCGACTAAAGAACAACCAAATGTGTCGTACATTGTTGTCTGATGTTCCAGCTCTCTTGATTCCCTTATAGACACAGAATTTGACATTGACATAGACATAACACATACATATAAATAACAAAAATCATTATCTCTAACTACAACGTTATGTACAGGTGTGTTCCTGAGGACCTATACGTTGCGGAATAATTGGCAAGGATTGCCTTCACTTACACGCGATATCATACATTCATTCAACGGAATGTACACGACACCATGGAATAAAAGAAGACCTATGTATATGCCTTACTTACCACTCGCAAGCGTTTTCTCGTGGTAGGCGTGGATATCGTTAAGTGTTTGACTCATGGACAAGATCTGAGACACGTTTAGGTCGTTCCTACCTAGGGGTAGCTCCAGCAAATAGTTCATACGGGAATAGTAGGAGTAGGAATCGTACCTGTAATTGAAGAGAAAATAAAGTCATTATATGTTTGGTCATTCAAGGCACACGTACACAGTCGAAGCTAACTTAATAGCTCTCAAATGTTAATGAAATCCTCCATTTGTTAATGTCTTTCAGTCAAAGTATTACGGCAATTGTTCTTTTCATATCACGGACATACACAGATCAAATGTCCTCACACATTCTCACATATGTTGAACATACATTTCCATTGTTCTGCTATTTTTGACTCACATGCGAAGCAAAAGTGAGTCTATGTACTCACCCGAGTCGTCCGTCCGTCCGTCCGTTCCTCCGTCCGTCCGGCCGGCCGGACGTCCGGCCGTCCGGAAAACTTTAACGTTGGATATTTCTTGGACACTATTCAGTCTATCAGTACCAAATTGGCAAGATGGTGTATGATGACAAGGCCTAAAAAAACATACATAGCATCTTGACCTTGCTTCAAGGTCAAGGTCGCAGGGGCCATAAATGTTGTCTAAAAAAACAGCTATTTTTCATATTTTTCCCATTTTCTCTGCAGTTTTTGAGATTGAATACCTCACCTATATATGATATATAGGGCAAAGTAAGCCCCATCTTTTGATACCAGTTTGGTTTACCTTGCTTCAAGGTCAAGGTCACAGGAGCTCTTCAAAGTTGGATTGTATACATATTTTGAAGTGACCTTGACCCTGAACTATGGAAGATAACTGTTTCAAACTTAAAAATTATGTGGGGCACATGTTATGCTTTCATCATGAGACACATTTGGTCACATATGATCATGGTCAAGGTCACTTTGACCCTTATGAAATGTGACCTAAATAAGGTAGTGAACCACTAAAAGTGACCATATCTCACGGTAGAAAGAGCCAATAAGCACCATTGTACTTCCTATGTCTTGAATTAACAGCTTTGTGTTGCATGACCTTGGATGACCTTGACCTTGGGTCAAGGTCACATGTATTTTGGTAGGAAAAATGTGTAAAGCAGTTCTTAGTGTATGATGTCATTGCTAGGTTTAGTTATTTGAAACAGCGGGAGAAATAAAAGCCATGTGTGCATTTTTGGGGAGACGATTTCGAGTTTGACTCCGTTCTTGCCATGCCCCAAAGCGTGTAACATACAATCTTGCACACGTTTGCTTTAGTAGTGGCAAAGAAGGAAAGCGTGAGACATCATTGCATTCCCTATTGCCTAATTGACATCTGTGTAGACTTATTGGTCTTATGTCCAGCCGAGTCTGTTTACACAAATACATGGGTAGATGTACCTGTTACTAACATATAACCTAATTACCTCCGATATCCCTGATCTGTAATGTACAGTGAATTCTGGAAAAGAGCCAGGCCAAAGAAATTGCGGTAGGATAACCCTTCGTAAAGGACAGTTCTGCCGTTGCCGTCGAGATTCGAAGACTCCACTAGATCCGTGCCAGCATCAACCCAGTAAAGCTTGTTGTCTGCACAGATGTAAAGTTACAATAACAATTATGTTTATATAGTAATAAAATGCCATGAGACACACAACCACGCTGGTCAATTGATGAACACGATTTAAGTAATGCATACACACTATTCTCCACGCCCAAATCAGAGAGAGAAGGAGAAAGAGAGGGAGAGCTAAAGAACGAAAGAAAGAGAGGAAGGGGGAGAGGGATGAGGTGTGTGCAGACACACATTCAAATGCAAAAGTATACACTAGTATATGTGTTTTATTAGCTCACGTGGAACGTCAATTGCCAGTCCATTAGTGTAGTTCAAGTTCGAGTTGATCACCGTTGTTCTCTCACTGCCGTCATAGTTTGCTCGCTCAATCTTGGCCGGAGTGCCCCAGTCTGTCCAGTACACGACACTGCCCACCATAAAAACGAACGTAAGAAAGGTCAGAAACGTTTTGTGTCATTTACTGTGTAAACCGAGTAAAAAGATGGGGGGAAAGTAATGACTCTTCCTACTTCCCATCAAACATAAAAACACCTCACAAAAACAGCTAACACGCTATACATCAGTATAAATACACATCAAGCAAAACAACAACAGCAACAACAAAAACAACAACAATAACAACAACCACCGGTATACACTTCTGACACAAGACATTCAGTGGCTTTATTTCGAACACAAGGACATTTTTACGTAGTTAGTGACTCCTACTCTATAAATCGTATGGAATATCTCTTGGATACCGTGCTACATCGCATGGTGTAAAGTTGTCTCCGGCATACATAGCTACGTACCCGTTGGTTGGGTCCAGCACTACAGCACGCGGTTTGTCGACCCCGGACGAGGCCACAATTTTGCGTTTGCGAGGACTGGACATGGTCAGCATGACGATCTCTTTGTTCCCGGCGTCAGTGTAAAACATGAGTCGCGACAGAGGGTCCACTGCTATGCCGTCAAGCACTGCCTCCGCATTAACTTTAGAACGAAACACAAAGAAGTTTACGTAGATTGCAGTTATGACCACACTCATACACATGGAGTTCAATGTACGGATGACAAATCACACATCAAGCATGCAAAATGTGTGATGGCTATAAACTATCCAAGTTGCAAAGAGTCGAGCATAATATAGCTGCAAAGAAAAGTGCCTATCTTTTGAACCAGCTTGGATCTTGCTTTTACCTTAACATTTGTCAAAGATCAATGCAACTTTGATCTTGCTTAGAGGCCATTAAAACCTGGATTTGTATGAAGTCCCGAAGCTTAAGCTTCAGAAACATTTGAGAAATAGATTTCCCGAACTCGACTCTACTATGATCTAGAAACTTGACGAAGGTCAAGACGATGTTCCTAATGTTATGAGGTAATTGAACTTTGTAAGTGTGTGCCATTTAATTACATCATAGCTTTTAATACATTTTAGACAATCTCAGCGTATATGTTCTACGTCTATTGAACGTCCACACACACTGTTGACTCGCATGGTTGTTCAGGCGGGTCTGAAGGGAAAACAAACAAACAAACAAACAAGTAAACAAAATGCACAGACAAATTATATTCTCAGCTAACCTGTATTTGCACTGAGGATGGTCGCAATGTTCCGTCCGTTGAGGGAAGAGGATCGAATGCGGTTCACAATAGTCCCTTTTTCCGTCCAGTAGATCTTTTCTTCCACAGGATCATAGTCTATTGCCATGGGGTTGTACAGCGTACGGTTCATTGGGATACGGTAGTAAGCGGCGGTATCGGGGTCAACGCGATATATGGCGTGACTTGAGGACGAGGAGGACGAGGAGTAATATGACCTCGGGCTGGCAGCTACGAGCAAGAAGTAGTCATCTGTCTTCTCTGTGAACCAAAGAAAAAGAATCAAAGTTTTCCCTTAGGTAGCAGTGGATGAGGTTGTTGGTGGCAGGGACACAATGTTAAATGAGACTAGACTTCTTATTTTTCTTGTTCTTAAATTCTTCTTCTTCTTCTTCTTCTTCTTCTTCTTCTTCTTCTTTTTCTTCTTCTTCTTCTTCTTCTTCTTCTTCTTCTTCTTCTTCTGTGTTCGACGTGACAAGACAAGTCAAAACAAGACAAGACGAGACAAGGCAATTTAGCTAACATTCCAAAACAGAATGCCAACGTGTACACACACACACACACACACACACACACACACACCACACTCACACACACACACACACACACACACACACACACACACACACACACTAAGAGAGAGAGAGAGAGAGAGAGAGAGAGAGAGAGAGAGAGAGAGAGAGAGAGAGAGAGAGAGAGAGAGAGAGAGAGAGAGAGAGAGTGGCAGACAGACGGGCAGAAAGACTGTCAGACTGAAAGACAGACTGAAAGACAGCCAGAGACAAACCGACAGAAACAGCGAGAGAATGCGCTTAGTTATAACCTGATGTATAAGTGGCAATGGATCCATTGCTGGTGCGGGTGTTCGCGGAGTAGTACCAAGGGTCCCAGGAAAATCTCTTCGTATACCTGACCCACAGCTTATTTCCAAACGACCGTTGTTCATACGGTAAACCGTAGTAAGTGCAGAATGTGTTGAACATTGGAGCAGATTCATCACCTCCATCACGAACCTGTACAGCCAATAGATATAAGACATGTTTCGTCATCAGTGTCATTGCTGTCATCATGATTATCCTCTGCTGCAATTTTGCACCCTTCCGATAAATGGTAATTGTTTGCAATAATCAAGGTAATGTCAATGGAAGCACCTTTTGCGATTTTTTGAACCAAGAACTATTGATTCTAAATGCAACGACAAAAGATTTTAGATCGTATACACTTTTGAATATTGTGTCACAGGCGTACCAGCAAACGCATTGAATTATAATTTGATTACAGATCATGGGAGCTATTTAACTGTTAAATGCATGTGCATTTCAGTTATACAAACGTTTTCTTATTTCGTCTCGTTACTTTAATTACCATGTACTAACACAAATAGCAAGACTTTTGGGATTGTCTCTGTTTTATTATAAACTAGCAGTTAAGCCCGGCTTCGCCCGGGAGTAAGCGGAGCCCTGTAGCAATTTAAGACGCTCGCTATCCCATTATCATTAGCTTTACCTCCTTTGTTTGGATACAAAAAAAGAGTTATCTCCCTTACCTTCAAGAAATTTCCGGAACTGTCCAGTTAATTTTTCTTTCTTCATTTCTTCCCCTCATAGGAGCAATAGCGAGTCTCTAATATCACTGGCATGATGTGCTTGATACAGGTGAACAGTAGGCACTGAACTGGTCTTGCACCATATAGGCTGTATTCAATAAATGGGAGGTCCATAATCTGAGAAAGGAAACAATGAATCAAGAAACTAAAACCCAGGTGCACATCTGCGGCACCTAGGGAGTGTACGTGCACACTATCTTGTTCCTGCCTCTTGCCATCTCAGAGGTATGGCGACCACAGACAAAAAAGAGTTATCTCCCTTACCTTCTAGAAATTTCCGGAACTGTCCAGTTAATTTTTCATTCTTCATTTCTTCCCCTCATAGGAGCAATAGCGAGTCTCTAATATCACTGGCATGATGTGCTTGCTACAGGTGAACAGTTATCTCCCTTACCTTCTAGAAATTTCCGGAACTGTCCAGTTAATTTTTCATTCTTCATTTCTTCCCCTCATAGGAGCAATAGCGAGTCTCTAATATCACTGGCATGATGTGCTTGCTACAGGTGAACAGTAGGCACTGAACTGGTCTTGCACCATATAGGCTGTATTCAATAAATGGGAGGTCCATAATCTGAGAAAGGAAACAATGAATCAAGAAACTAAAACCCAGGTGCACATCTGCGGCACCTAGGGAGTGTACGTGCACACTATCTTGTTCCTGCCTCTTGCCATCTCAGAGGTATGGCGACCACAGACAGACACACACACAGACAGACAGACACTCTCTTTTATTTAGATGTATAGATTCAGAGACTGGGAAAGAGAGAAGGTAGCGTAGGGCAATTGTCGGACTTAAGACTGTGTCCCCTACTTTGTTTTGACGTCTCCTAGATCATCACATATTGACTAATCAATCTGCGTTTGGCGACCTGGTGTCCCTAAATGCGACGGCTGCATTCGTGCGTGCCACATAAGTGGATGTCCAGAAAGAGCAAACGAGAAGAAGAAGACTAAACATTCTGAATAAGGCCCCCCAAAAAATAGTCTGTTTACGGTAACCCGACCGACCCTATTTTTTTCGCGCGACCCTAGACTTTATTTTGGCATTTGGGAGAAAAAACAAACAACGTAAAAATATGGTTTTTTTGGGGAAAAAAAAAAAAAATTCCCGACCTACCGACCCTATTATTTTGGCCTATGTTACCGTAAACAGACCTATTTTTTGTTTGGGCCTAATCAACATTTATCAAAAAAGATCGACCATCATCCACACACCTCCAAGCATGCATATGAGGAGTATGAACTCATGAAGGTAACATTGAGCGTGATGCGGTAACCCTTTGGCGCCGTAATGACGTAAGTGCAGGCGATGCCACCGCTGTACCAACTAGGGACGTCTGGTGGCTGAATGGTGCCACTGAGTGCTGTATAGTTATGGTCACAACCTGCAAGTAAAATCATAAACGTCTCGGTAGTTTGCAGCTTTATGGATAAAAGCAATCCTACATACAAAATGGCAACAAAACGAATACAGAAAATCCCCCGAAATCGGCGTATGGCTGCCTGAATGGCGGGGTAAAAACGGTCATACACGTAAAACTCAACTCGTGCAAAAACATGAGTGAACGTGGGAGTTTCAGCCCATGAACAAACAAGAAGAAGAATACTTAAAAGATATTTATTTATTCCCCATTATGATGTAATGCAAAAAAGTGTGACATTCGTCCTTCTTGTAAATTCGATAGTTATCAAGGTGGGACATTGACAGAATATTCTTAGTGTGAGGGCATGTAACCATCAATACAGTGCGTTTTTGCTCACTTATTTAAACAATGATAAGAGAGGATTATGAATAACCTGCGTTCCTCTTATTATTGCCAGTGCCCACACGCGCGTGTGTGTGTGTGTGTGTGTGTGTGTGTGTGTGTGTGTGTGTGTGTGTGTGTGTGTGGTGTGTGTGTGTGTGTGTGTGTGTGTGTGTGTGTGTGTGTGTATGTGAATACAATTACGAATACGAATAAACTTTATTGTCATGAAACGTGGTGTTTATAAGACACGGGAAGATAAATAACCAAATAATTACATTGTTTCTCTTTTTTTGAAGCAATTATATACAAATTCTCCCAATTTAGTTTGTACTTTGTCTACTTGCAAAAGTTGACTTGGTACATCATATGAATATATAGGTCGATTAACTTCACTCATGAAAGATTTTCGTAATTGGTTGTTTTCTATGCAGTTATCTAGAAAATGTACTTCATCTTCTATTACTCCAGATGTTTCACATAATCTATTTTCCCTAGGTGTATTGCTGTATCTACCAGTTTAAATTTTCAGGTCGTGGGCACTTATTCTTTGTTTGCACAACGAATGTTTATATTTTCTTTGTTTTATGCATAACAGATATGGTTCCGTTTTATAATTTGTTACTATTCTTTGATAAAAATTTAACTTTGGTAAACTTCTCATTTGACCTTTCCAGAATTGTATATATTGGAGTTCCAATTTTTGACATATAACATATTTTATATGTGTGTGTGTGTGGTTGTGTGTGTGGTGTGTGTGTGGTGTGTGTTGTGTTGTGTGGTGTGTGTGTGTATGTGTGTGTGTGTGTGTGTATGGTGTGTGTGTGTGTGTGTGTGTGTGTGTGTGAATGTTTTTTTTTTTTTTTACATTGAAATGGTCAGTGTTGGTGGTTTCACCTCATGAATACTTATGAATTTTCCGTTCCTTGGGCTTATGTAGAAGTAATTATTTATCTTCTGTCCTTGTAACATAAATAAATGTGTATTAACACTCAAAAAGCAATGACATTTCAAAACCGTAGCGTCGTGCTACGTGGTGATAATATAGACGTTGCGGGGAAGACGCCCGACAACTCAGCACGATGACAAGTGACGGTGACCTTCTTTTTATATTTAGTCAAGTTTTGACTAAATATTTTAACATCGAGGGGGAATCGAAACGAGGGTCGTGGTGTATGTGTGTCTGTCTGTCTGTGCGTGTGTGTGTGTGTGTGTGTAGAGCGATTCAGACTAAACTACTGGACCGATCTTTATGAAATTTGACATGAGAGTTCCTGGGTATGAAATCCCCAAACGTTTTTTTCATTTTTTTGATAAATGTCTTTGATGACGTCATATCCGGCTTTTCGTGAAAGTTGAGGCGGCACTGTCACGCCCTCATTTTTCAACCAAATTGGTTGAAATTTTGGTCAAGTAATCTTCGACGAAGCCCGGACTTCGGTATTGCATTTCAGCTTGGTGGCTTAAAAATTAATTAATGACTTTGGTCATTAAAAATCTGAAAATTGTAAAAAAAAATAACAATTTATAAAACGATCCAAATTTACGTTTATCTTATTCTCCATCATTTGCTGATTCCAAAAACATATTTGAATTAAAAACAAGCTCTGAAAATTAAATATATAAAAATTATTATCAAAATGATATTGTCCAAATCAATTTAAAAACACTTTCATCTTATTCCTTGTCGGTTCCTGATTCCAAAAACATATAGATATAATATGTTTGGATTAAAAACACGCTCAGAAAGTTAAAACAAAGAGAGGTACAGAAAAGCGTGCTATCCTTCTTAGCGCAACTACTACCCCGCTCTTCTTGTCAATTTCACTGCCTTTGCCATGAGCGGTGGACTGACGATGCTACGAGTATACTGTCTTGCTGAAAAATGGCAGCTACTTGACTAAATGTAGTAATTTCGCCTTACGCGACTTGTTACCTTTAGTCAAGTTTTGACTAAATGTATTAACGTAGAGGGGGAATCGAGACGAGGGTCATATGGTGTCTGTGTGTGTGTGTAGAGCGATTCAGAGAAAACTACTGGACCGATCTTTATGAAATTTGACATGAGAGTTCCTGAGTATGAAATCCCCAGACGTTTTTTTCATTTTTTTTGATAAATGTCTTTGATGACGTCATATCCGGCTTTTCGTGAAAGTTGAGGCGGCACTGTCACGCTCTCATTTTTCAACCAAATTGGTTGAAACTTTGGTCAAGTAATCTCCGACGAAGCCCGGACTTCGGTATTGCATTTCAGCTTGGTGGCTTAAAAATTAATTAATGACTTTGGTCATTAAAAATCTGAAAATTGTAAAAAAAAAAAAATTTATAAAACGATCCAAATTTACGTTCATCTTATTCTCCATCATTTTCTCATTCCAAAAACATATAAATATGTTATATTTGGATTAAAAACAAGCTCTGAAAATTAAAAATATAAAAATTATGATCAAAATTAAATTTTTGAAATCACTTTCATCTTATTCCTTGTTGGTTCCTGATTCCAAAAACATATAGATATGATATGTTTGGATTGAAAACACGCTCAGAAAGTTAAAACAAAGAGAGGTACAGAAAACCGTGCTATCCTTCTCAGCGCAACTACTACCCCGCTCTTCTTGTCAATTTCACTGCCTTTGCCATGAGCGGTGGACTGACGATGCTACGAGTATACGGTCTTGCTGTGTTGCATTGCGTTCAGTTTCATTCTGTGAGTTCGACAGCTATTTGACTAAATGTTGTATTTTCGCCTTACCCGACTTGTTTAGTTTAAATTTTACTCCTGTCAGTTAATTTTTCCACCCTCATTCAACTGATATCTGCTGATGTTTACAGCGTAGCATACGGCCGCAAGTGGTGACGACATTCCAGCTGGAAGGTTGCCATGACTTGTGGACAGTCTACGGGCCTCCGTCGGAGGATGAGAAGAAAGACGAGGCAACGGAGGAGAAGAAAGAGGGGGAGGAGGAGGAGGAAGGGAAGGAGGGACAGGAGGAGGAGTCACCCCGTCCCATCACTAACGGTCACGCTTATCTGGTCCTGAGTCGCAACGATTCCAGCATGGTAAAATGCTTCTTTTGCAAAGTTTGTTTACAAGCATGCTGGATATTTCCGTGTTTGTATTGGTTGTGCCTCTTTCTTGCAGCGCTGTTGTTGGCCTTATATTCTGGGTAAGTTCTTCTTAAAAGCTACCCCAGAATAATTTTGATCCTGACATTGTGTTGTGTCTTCCCCCCTGTAGATCCTGCAGACCGGTCAGGAGATCAATGAGCTTGACCACAGCGGGTTCTCCACCACCACCCGCACCCTGTGTGTGGCCAACCTGGGGGGACGCAAGTACGTCCTGCAGGTCTCCCCCTCCACCATCCACCTGCTGGAGGGAGGTAAGGATTATTATGCTTGAAACAACGAGTCTGCCTTCTGCGTAGGTTGATACTGTAAGGCCTGCATGTCAGTTATGCAAGCATGCAAAAACACACACGCACTCAAAAACACACTCAAAAACACACACACACCACCACTCTCGTCTCAATTCCCAGTCGATCTTGAAACATGTAGTCAAACTTGACAAAATGTAAAAAAAGAAAAAAGAATAAAAAAGTCGAAGATGAAAATTATAAAAAATTAAATACAAATGTCTCATGGGCATGTTTGCAATGTGTGATTTCAGTGACACAGCTGCAGCACATCCCCCTCGACATCGGCTCCCCCATCCAGCGCTGCTCCGTGGTCGACCCCTACGTCCTGCTGATGGCCGAGGAAGGTCAGGTGGTCATGCTGACCTTGAAGCAGAGTGACACCTACAGTGCCGGCGTCAGGCTCAACGTCATCAAGCCACCCATTGCACAGGTAAAGTTGTGGGTTTTGTATTTGGCACAGTCAAACCTGCCTATAACGACCACCCAAGGGACCGATCCAAGTGGTCGTTATAGACAGGTGGTGGCTATGGAAAGTAGACTTATATTGAAGAAAAACTCGTCTGGGATCCCCTGGGAGTGGTCGTTGTGGGCAGGTGGTCGCTTTTGAGAGATGGTGGCAAGGACAGAATCAACTGCATGTCTTCTTGTCCTTTGGGATTTCCCTCAAGGAATAGCATGCAGCGACAGAATCGCGCTACCCAATTTTTTTCCTGCATGCGTGTAGTCGGGTTTTCCAAGCCCTGAGACTTTATTGGTGTCCTTGGGGTCTTTCTTGTGCGCATGCGTGTTGATAGGGGTGTTTGTTCACAGAGGAGAATCTGCACAATGTTGACTCTGGGAAATAAATCCCTCGCCGAACTTTGAGATCAAACCCACACTGATAGGGACATGTGGTTTCAAGCCTGTGCTCCTACCGACTGATCTATCTTGTCATCCTGGGGAATACAGGTTTAAAGGGGAGTGCTTGGATGGTTATGGGATGGGGGTCAAGGGATTTGATAAGAGAAGAGTTGAGACGCATGTGACTGTTTTTATGAAACTCAGTGTTGTCGCATTTTCAATTATTGGCGTACTCCCGAATAAACTTTGTGGAAATGACATCGTATACTGAAAGAAGAGGGAACCTTTGAGATTGGCACAGATTACCCAATTGTGAAGTTATTGGGTGGGAACTTTAGGGTGGTTGTGGTTAAATTGCATTTCAGAAATGGATCATTCCAAATCTGTCATTGATAGTTACACCTATGCTTGTAAGCATGGTCAGAGTTTCCTTATATTAGGTCAGGACAATAAAACCTTTGAGAGTCTCGAGTTGAGATTGTGTGAGTGTCCACTGCAGGTACTTGCTCTGCATACTCAACTTCTTTTTTGCAGCATTGAGTATTTTTAGTTTATAAATGCTGATATTAAGCTTTTCATGCGAAGTGCACGTAGTTAACAGCAGTGGAACCCCCCTTTAAAAATGTGAGAAAATCAGGTGATGGAGTCTTAAAATGGAGCAGATGCTATTAACAGAGCATGTCAGTAAGTAGCTTCGAAAAAGAGGCCTTCCACTGTATTATTTTCTTTTTCAGAATCCCAAAATCATTGAGGTGAGCACGTACAAGGATGTGAGCGGTATGTTCACCACAGCGGACATCCGTCGAGACTGTCAGCAGCCCATGGCCGAGAAGGTCCCCAAGCCAGCGGAGAAAGTTGTCCCTAAGGACGAAAGGTAAGGATCTAAAGGAGAGAGACAGAAAATATCACATTTTTTTTAAATGTGAAGCTGCACAGAAGCACAGATAAAGTCCCCAAGCCAGCGGAGAAAATTGTCCCTAAGGACGAAAGGTGAGGCTCTGAAGGAGAGAGACAGAAAATATCACATTTTTTTAAAATGTGAAGCTGCACAGAAGCACAGATAAAGTCCCCAAGCCAGCGGAGAAAATTGTCCCTAAGGACGAAAGGTAAGGATCTAAAGGAGAGAGACAGAAAATATCACATTTTTTTTAAATGTGAAGCTGCACAGAAGCACAGATAAAGTCCCCAAGCCAGCGGAGAAAATTGTCCCTAAGGACGAAAGGTGAGGATCTGAAGGAGAGAGACAGAAAGTATCACAGATTATTTGAAATGTTCAAATGTACAGAAGCACAGATAAGGAAGGATGTTGTGCTTCCTTTGACACTTTCAGATGCCAGCAATTGCAACAAAATTGTCTGTGAATACTGTATTATCATAACATAACTCTCAGTAGATATTGACAAACTTTGGGGAATTAAACTCTGCTGTTACCGTAAATTCTGCCTTGTATATATATTTGAAACATTGTAATTTTGTAAACCCAAATCGTTTTATGTACCGAAATAGTATCTTCGTAATTACCTTAGTGAAACTTAAAAGAAAACAGTCAGCTTCTTCTGGGCAAGAGCCCAAACCAATTTCCGTGTTTGTGATTCCCGTGAAAGTGGAGTATTTTTGCCTAAATGCAGACCTGTTTACCAGTACAATTTGGGCGTATTTTGTACGCCAAATTATTATCGGTACGCAAATACGCGACACACGCACAAACTACGCATAAGAAAAAGTCTAGAATACGTTTTCTGGTGTTGGTGTGCTGATTACGGGATGGTACAACTGATACCGGTTTCGGTCAAAGGGAGATAACCATGACAGCGAGTCTTCAGCTGTGGAAACCTTGTTCAGTTGTTGGCACGTGCGATCGTCTGGACAATCGTGGCAAAATGAAGCGGTAAAATGTGTCAGTTTCGGATGACTGTACCAAGTCTAAACAGCAGAAGCAGCAGATTTTCTTTGAGAAATATAAGAAAGAGCCAGGAATTGTGGAGTCTACTATGGGAAAAAGTCATGCACACTGCAAGTATTGTAAATCAGATTTCTCCGTTGCCCATGCTGGGAAATATGACATCGAACGACACTGCGGCATTTCCAAAACTCACCCGGACAAGGTTGCTGCAAAGAAATCCGCTGAAAGCTGCCAAGGAATTTTATTATCATTCTAGTGCCCTTTATGGCTATGTGACCAATCAGGACTGATTCTAGGTGACCTGTTAAATGTTATAACGTTCAAGGCGGGACCCTTTTTGTATAACGCATTAAAAATCACCACGACAAAATAAAAATTAATATAAAAAACATCAGGGTGAATTGTTCTACTGAATGTCACTTTTTGACATTTTTCTCATGCAATTTACTGTGTAAAATGTGCTAAAAAGCAAATTCTGTCGGTGGGAGGGAAATAGAATGGCAAGTAAGTTTAATACTGAGTAAAGGGAAGCAACTCTTTTTGGTGCTGTCAGTAGCAGACTACACCTATGTGCTTTTGGCAACATGGCAAACAAACCTGCCATCAATCAAGAAGATCTAAAAAAAACCTATACGCATCAAAATTCATGTCTCCCAACACCCCCACTGGCCTTTTGAACAAGGTTCAGTTTGATGTCCGGTTTTATTTTTTTAGACGGGGCCTGGAAAACTTTGAAAAAATGACGAAAGACACCTTCGAAGTGAAGATGGATCAAACAACAGGGAAACAATACGTAATCAAACGGTTTGATGAACTTACCAAGAATCACAGAGCTGGAGACGAAGAACTTGTGACTGGAGTCATGCCAGAGACTGGGGACAGCAGCTGTCCAGTCAGTGTACAGCTACAACAAGTACCTGTCTCTGCTAAATCCAAAGTGTGAGCATCTTTGGCAATTCCCTGTCAACACGTTCCATGGAGATGACGAAACATGGTATGACAGCAGACCCATGGGCGTCCACACTATGAAGAAGTGAGCTGTGTCAATTGTCGCAGATATAGATCTACACAAACCACAGCGTGCGAGCGACGGGTGCAACACTACTCGCAGACAAGAACTTCAGTCCAATTGACATTATCAGTGTCACCGGTCACAAAACTGTTAGATCTAACTCCCTGCAACCGTACCAAAAACATCCACCGCCAAAAAACTAGAGATGGCAGCTGCTATGTCGTCCCAGCTCACAGAGAATAGGCAGTTGGCACTGCTCCCAAGTCATACTTCGCGGGGAGAACCAGCCAAAACTTCGACGTGAAGCAGAATCGAACGCGGTCGTCTCGTTGCATCGGCGACTGTCACAAGCCAGCAGACGATCCGACAGGACGTGGAACTCAGCAACGACGAGGTAGCAGCTCTTTTCGACCCGGAATACGAACCTGCCAAGCCTCCAACGAGACCAAATCCACCAATGTTCCATCACTGTGACCTCTCGCATGCAACGATCAACATTCAATTCCACCGACATTTAACCGCATTCAACTGCGCATGCGCAACACAAATGTGCAACATTTGAGATGGCTCTTCCGAGAACTGTCCGTTCCAATTTCGGACTTTCTGTTTGTTAGCATTTTCGAGTCTGTGTTCTGGTTTTTTGTTGTTGTTGAGTGTTTTTATGATACTATGCACAGAAAAGAAGGGACACATTGTGAATTAAACTTTTTGGGAAAGATTACTTGAAAGCTGAAAGTGTGCTGGATGTTTGTTTTGTTTGCTCTGTTTACCTTGTAACCAACCAAGCCAAAATGGCGACACTTTACTTGCAGGGTCGCTTCGGGTATTATGTTTGTTACCACGCACGGATAATAAAACCGTTATTACTAATATGCTGACTGTTAGCAAATGATAACAAGACATGTCTCGAAAACGCTATCAAAATTCGCCTAAAGGCTCATTTTGATATCTTTTTTCTCGACATGTCTTGTTATCATTTGCTAACAGTCAGCATATTAGAAATAACTCATAATGAAGTTCATTCCCGCAAAGCAAATCCTGCCAGAAGAAAAGGCTGTAGTCCGTGCTGAAGCAATGTTTTCTGAGATGATTGTAAAAATGAACTTGCCACTGTCAACCGCAGATGTTATTTCACGAACTTCATCTTTTCATTATCAATCTGTTTGGAAGACACTGGTTATAATGCTATAAACTGACAGGTAAATAAAATTGTTTATCCCTGTTGTATTGGAAGGAGTTAAATTCTGAAGGTGTTCACAAGACATGCTATTCTTACACAAACACGTTTGCACCCACGCGTACATTTTCCCTAGCCCATATGGCTTTGCTTGCAAAGTACACCATCTTTTTGAAAAATACACTCAACTTTTTGGGAAAGTACTCTTGCCTCGGGTTTAGGGTAAACAGGTCTGTAAATGGCAGGGGAAAATGGCCTTACACGTAAAAGCTCGTAAGTGAACATGGCCATTGCAGCTCACAAACACAGAAGAAGAAGAATTGTTTGCAAACAAAATATTTTTCAGAAATCAATGGATCAATAATTATATTTGTTACCATACTGTTGTGCTTGCAGCAACATAGATGACGAGGATGAGATGCTGTACGGTGAATCAGACACGTCGGTCTTCACTTCTTCTTTCACTGCACCGTCCACATCTTCTTCACAGCCACAACAGCAAAACCCGTGAGTATTGTTTACTGGCTGTTGATGTACAGAGAGAGGGAGAGAGAGGTGGGGAGTGGGGGATGAGGGTACATTCACTAAAGTTATGATCATTTTGGGGTGCAGAACAAAAATATCATTTATACATTTTCAACAAAAGTGTTTGCTATTTAATATATATATCTATGGCGTGTGCGTGTGTGGGTGTGTATGTGCTTATGCATTCATGTGTGTGTGTGCATGCGTATGTGTGCACGCGTGCGTGTGTTTTGGTGCGTGCTTACGTGCATGCGTGTGTATGTAAAATGTGTGTGTGTGTGTGGGGGGGGGGGGGGAAGGTGTGTGTGTGTGTAATAATGTTCATGATATGGGATGGGATCCTCTTTCAGACTCGGTCCAAACAAATCCTACTTTTAAGGCAGATATCTTGAACTGGACAACTGGTCAGATAACATGTCTATGTGATGTCTGTTTACGCATGTGTACACTTAGTTCCATTCACACTTTTGAAATTATTTGTGTTGGCTTATGTCTGACGCTTGTTTACAAAATGGATGCTAACTGCCTCAGAATGTATTGACTAGCTTTCCTTGTGCAGGAGTGAGAAGGGAGAGAAGAAAATAGAAGCCACCTACTGGGGTCTTGTGGCCAGAGAGAACGGGGCTTTGGAGGTGAGTGTTGTAGTACACATCGTTGTTGCTTGTAGATGATTTAATAGACTTATTAAGGAAAGGGGGGGGGGGGGGGGGAGGGGAGGGGGGGGGAGTGGAATGTTATTTTTAGGTTGGGATTTATTCAAATATCAAGCCTGCTAGTTTCAAATTTCATGAAGCTATACAGTTGACCTCAATTCCTCTAAAAAAAAAAATCTCAGGAAATCAGATCTTAATATGGAGGGCGTTTTAAAATCAGGGTAGATTTACAAAGAATATGAAGAGAAAAAAACGGTCTTTAAACGGGGTCTTAAAAGGTAGGTTCGCCTGTACTATACTCTGTGTCGCATGATGACGGCTGAATTATTTTGATTCTCAGATCTACAGCCTACCAGACTTCACGCTGTGCTACTACGTGAAGAGCTTCCCCATGGGACCTAAGGTCATTGTCGACAGCAAGCAGGCTTCTGGAGGGTAAGCTTCAAAATAAAATTCAGTGTCATGATCTTAGCTTGATTTCCGTTTTATTTTAATTGATATTTTAAAGTATGTGTGCTGGCACATGCATTTTTTTTTCCTTCATAAGATTTCCTTTTCCAGAACAGTCAATATTTTTATGTCCGTTTTTTATTTTAAATGGGATATTTCAAATGAAATTCTTCTCACAGCAAAGCATTCTGTTAATCACTGTCATTATGTCAACGTTTTGTGTGTGCTCTTGTAGTACCTCTGGAACTGCAACACCCAGCGCTAGCACAAGCTCCATAGATGTCCCCTCCTCTTCCACCACCAGTACCCCACCCCACCCCCAGCAAGCAGAGTGTGGGGAGATGCCTCGGCTGAAGGAAATCCTGGTCACCGGCCTGGGCACAACAGATCTCATCCATCCCTCATGGTAAAGTTGAATGCGTATAATGATAATAATTGGGGGGTCTTATAAGGGGGGTTCCACTGTACTGT
>NW_027128802.1:0-5518 GCF_037325665.1 Littorina saxatilis
ACTTTCAAAAGACCTCGTAAAGCTGAATTGAGAAATAAACAAGCAATTGATAACTATTGCTTACGAAGTTCCTTTTTTAGGTACGTTTCTTCATTTAATATTAAGGACAGTGACAAAATAGGAAGAGAGCTGTTCTTATTGTATGTCCCTTTATCATAAACATTCTTCGACTATTCTCCGTCTTCAACATGAAAACTCCTCTCTTCAGCTACCCGTCTACTACAGCCTCCCGTCTTTTCTTCTTTTTTTTTTTTAAATGTCTACAGTTATTTGCACTTTTTTGTATTTTTTCCTTTTCTTTTTAGCATTGTTTGTTAATTCTTCAAGGCGTTTGTTAAAAGGGTGTACACTTCTTCGTTCAATGCAGAGTTAAGCAAGGGGGTGGAGACATCACAGCTCCGCTCAGGAACTGCTATGTGATTTTCCGCCTTTTCTTCTTCTACTTACGGGTCTCTTTTTATAACTCTGTTGAATAATGACAATCAAAACCCAACAATGCTATCTTTTCACTCCTTTTTTACACTCCCCGCTCTTTGTCATTTGCCGTTTTGTTCTTGACCGATTTTCTTTTTTATCCAGAAGAACACATCCACCTGTAGCAGCCGTTCCTTTTTCCTTTTCTTTTTCTACTTTGCAGACAATGCTACGTTACCTACCGCAACTTCTCGCTTCTCGCGAGACAACGGGGAAGCCGAGATCCCGCGCGATCCTAGATCCTGTTTGTCAACACAGATTTTCAGCTCGCCCTTTCTCTTCTTCGCGGGGATGTAGCTCAGTTGGTAGCGCGCTGGCTTTGTAGCCAGTTGGTCTCTATCAGCGTGGGTTTGATCCCCACGTTCGGCGAGAGATTTATTTCTCGGAGTCAACTTTGTGCAGACTCTCTTCGGTGTCCGAACACCCCCGTGTGCACATATGCGCACGAAAAAGATCCCACGTTCACAGCGAAAGTCTCAGGGCTTGGAAAACACGAAGACACGCATGCATCATCTCTCGTCTCCGATTATCATGATCGTATTTCGATACTTTGACGAGACAAACCCAATGCTGGTGTGTCGAAGAAGACAGCCACAGCCACACCATATCTTCAACGTATTACCAATACCTGTCCCAATATAGGCTAACTGGTCTAAGAGGACGTTAAACACTAATAGTCAGTCACGGACAAAGGACAACAAAACCCGACGAAGTCTTGGCAACGATTTAAAATCCGCTACGTGCCTGGGTAAATAACTCCCATGTTTTCGGAGGCGTGTCACTGAGAGAGGGCAGGTCACTCCGCGGCTTGAGTTTCTTACCGCTGCAAGGGAACAAGAGTTGTCTTTCTGAACATTTTTTTTCCTTTATATCCATTATTAACGTGAGGCAACAATGAGACACGGTCATTAAAACTTTAGGAGCGGGATACGATGCTTTGCTCACAAACCTTTTTTAGTCCAATTATTGTTTAAAGACATCCTCTTCACCAGGGAGAAGCGGGCGTTTTCAGGGATGGCTTTGCAAACAGCGAAGTGCTTATGTCCACAGAGGAAGGTGTCGATTGTCTTGCTGTCCCTTTGTTCTCATATCTCTTTGATTTCATTACGGTTAAAGAAGCTTTCGATCTTACGGATGTCTGTAACTTTGTGCAGTCGCACCTACAGCTAAATTACACCCCTGGGTCCTGCCAAAAGTGTCCCTACATTGAAGGTGGTCTGTAATGACAGGTACAATTAGATGGTGGGACAGCAGAAAGTGTCCTTTCGTGTGAGGTGTCCCTTTCTTGGACAGGCCTAACGACGCAGGTACCATGGCAATATGCATATCTAGAGTGACAATCTTTGTCTGATTTCAACTCCAGACATCTTCGAAGGAATAGAGTAGAGACCCGATGTTGTCGAAGGTTGCATTTGATATCACGGATACTACAGTATGGCAGACATTATTACTTCCAAAAAAAAGCTGTTTACTGAATATGGTAGGAGAATTAATTACCTTTCTAGTCCTTTTACTGCTTTTTTTTCATAAACGGCCTCGTCACGCAGATCTGCACTCAAACGTATCTGCATATCTGTTAATTATGGGTATGGTGTACACCCAAAGACTCCTTTCTAAATTAATGGTTCACGTTGCCATGATCAGTTGCAAGATTTATTCAGGGGTCCCGTAGCTCAATTGGAAGAGCACTGGTCTTGTGATCCGTGGGCCACGGGTTTGAATCCGGGCTGGAACAGACATGGGTTAACTTTATACCATAAATCAAAATAAACGGTATACATGTCCCATCTCCGTATCACCACTGTGGCACGTAAAAGACCTCGGTCAGTCTGCCAGAAGTGCAGGTGGCTGATTACACCTAAATAAGCACACACCTGGGTAGCGCGACTCTGTCGCTGCTAGCTTTTCACCGGGCCGGGAGGAAGCGACCCGAAAGTAATGGATGTGAAATGAGAAAGAAAAATTAAATGAAATTAATTCAACGAAAGTGTCCCAGCCTGCACAGAGAGTGTCCGGGCCGCTGAATTGTTGCTTTGTGTTCAGGTGGATTGATACCCTCATCCCATGTACAATCATGTACAGGTCCATGGAGGCTGGCACGGTATGGGTTAGACGTTAGACGGAACCTTTAATTTCATTATTCTCACCTACTTTTCTTTCAACAATTGATCTCTTCGTGTGGGCTGGTTGCACAAACAACTGCTTGTTACAGCTTTTCTGAATAACATTTCTTCGTGGGGGTTGGTAAACAGTGCATTTATTGCCTCGCGTTGACATTGAAGTTGCTTACCTGACAAAACTAAATTCTTACTTTTTTTGTTCTCCGTTACCAGTTGTGGTTTGTTTTTGTGACTATACCCGCGGTATGCGCAGTGGAAAAGTTGAGATTTCAACCAGAACAAAAGCAATCTTTAAATTGGTTTCTTGTCTTAAATTATGAGCAAGTATTCCTTGCATATCGGCACGAGAAAGGCTCAGGATAAATGCAGAATAATATTGTTTTGCCCAAGGTTTTGGAATTACGTCTTGATTGTTTCTTACAATATAAACTTGCATTGTGTGAGCTTAGAACCTGATCTAAAGCAGATTTGTTTACGGAAACTCTTTAAAAATGTGTATAACAGTATATAGCATCTTAATTCATTTCAAATGTGTATCAAATTGATAAATAGGTCTGGTACGACTGTCCTTATGCCCAGTATTTTCGTACTGCTTCCCCCGCTCTACCCCCACCCATACCCCCTAGCCTACCCCAACCCCACTACCGCCCCGCCTCCTAATCCATCTCAGTCTCTGTTACATACGCTAGACCATTCTTTAGTGGGTGGTAGCGCAAACAACGGCGTTTCGTGAAGTCTTTGGTCTGCGGTGATTATCTTACAAAACTCCTTCTTTTTTCTTTGCTTTCTAGTTTAGTTCTTTCTCAAGTTCTCACCAGTTCCTGACGGTGGTCTTTCTCATTTCAATCAAACATCACCCTGGGCGGGGAGGATCAGCAAACTATTACCTTCTTTGATCCACCACATGGACAGATAATCTTCTAGCGTCTTGATTTTTTTTTCTTAAATTGTTTGTGCAGCTTTGCACACAATTTTGTCTCGGTTTACCATAAGGCGCAGAGTTTGTGATGGAAGGCATCCGGTTTTGTTTGGAATTCATGACAAGTGTCTGAGAAATGTCCCCCAAAATTTGGTTTACAATGCTTTTTGGGGTTTGCTTTTTGGTGAAGATGATCGTGAGGGAAAATTCTACACCCTCCTATGTAGTAATCATAAAAGGGCCTGTGTCTTCATTGGGTTTTTTTCTGAAAGTTTCAACAACAAAGATCATGTCGTGTTTGCTTTGTCCATGCAGTTGACGTCATGTATCGGGGTGTGCAATGACAAAACCCACCCAATGCCTTATTCACGATCTTGCCTATGTCCTTGATTCCTTTCTTCTGTGTCAGCCATCCCACGAAATATGTGTTTGTAATGTAATGCAGAGGCTATGATAACAAGAGACACAATTACAAAAGAGGGCCATCATGCACCTACCCAAACAAAAAGTCTATTGCTAAAACATGTGTGTCCTTGCTTCTTATTTTTCTGTTGACCGTCCCACGAAATGTATTTGTTGTGTCAAGCAGAGGGTAGGTAATGAGAGGCATGGTAGCTGATGGTCTCAGTGTGTACACAGAAGTTTATGACTACCGGTGTTGTGTCAAAGTGTCAACGCCCTAATCAGCCATATGTATATATGGGGTCGATTCAGGTCAGCCTGGCCTGCATATGTCATTTCGCCCTTTCCTGGTGAACAATGGAAGGAGAATAAAGAGAAACTAATTAACACAAAGATCCCGAAAATACAAAAAAAACATGGGCAATTTAACAGTCCCAAGAAGGCCGCACGTTAATTTTTCAAGACAGATGAATAGTGACTCAGAAGCTTTCGTCGTTACTCACAGTCAGTTCCTCTGTACCCGTGTAAAGTATGTGAGAATTTAAGAACATACTGTTATATGTGTATTGCCTTTATGTGGTATGGAATACCGTAATAGCTACACCATGTGTACATGACAAAAGGTCGTGTATCTGTTTTAGAGTAAATATCCGCTAAATCGTCAACAAACACTGCCCAAAATACATAGATCTTACTGCCATATTTGTCTCAAAAGAGAGACTAAGATTCAGGGGAGTGACATCTGAACAAGTCAAAGTCGGCAAATATGGTGCAAAGAAATTGAGATTATAAATTCCCAAGCCTCTTTTGTCAGTTTTCATGTTTGTACATCTTCTGCCTTTTCTTATATTTTCTTTTTCTTTCTCTTTTTTTCTTTTATTTCTTTCTTGTTCCCTCTATTTTGCCTTGATGTTTTTATGATGTAGGTTTTCGCCAAGACACGTACGGATATATACATCCGTAAACTACCGTGTTTTATACGAGACTGCTTTCTTTGTGTTTGCCAGAAGGAAAAGTACATTTTATTTCTTCGGAGAAGATCGATTATTTAGTAGTCTTTAATGTCCAGGATGCGTAGTAACTATTGCATTTTACTATCTGCAAGAAGATAACATCCTTATTGTAGACAAGAGAAAGATTTTGTATTTACTAAAAAGTTTAAAATTTTGTCTCTATTTGTGCTTTTCGTTGATATATAGCACCTCAAAATGTAGTATTATTTGCCTCCTATAATTTAGCTGATAATATCACGTGAGGGAATACATAGTCCGTGTTGAATCCTATTAATTCTTTCCGGGGATTGTCGCTAGCTTGTTTTGTTTCTTTGTTTGTTGGTGAATTTGTTTGTTTTTGCATTATGCCGCTTTGCTTTGTTTTCAAATGGGAATACTAATTGTCTGGTTCACTAATCAAAAACCTTTTGTACATTACGAGCAAAGCAATATCATACTATCATTTCTTGTCAACCTGAGACTAATATTTTAGGCTAAATCTAAAAACGGACTACAACATCATTGCACATATCAATGCCGCCTATCTCACTTTGCTGGCAATATCCACTGAGCTCTCGCGGATCAATCTCTCAAAAATATTTAACCCTGTT
>NW_027128803.1:0-2500 GCF_037325665.1 Littorina saxatilis
TTGTATATTTTGTTTACTTGCTTTTGATAAATTCTTGTTTCTTTCTTTTTGAAATAAACACCCCTTGCATTGAAAAAAAAGGTGCTTATTTATTTCATTTTATGGTACCTTGTTTGGATTTATTTCGTTAATTTTATTTAGGCCCACATTTATTTTTCATTCACAATGTTTAACTAGGTCTTTTTTTGTGTGTGGTTTGTATTTGTTATTTTCTGATTTTTACTTTGAAATAATTTGATTAGGCTGACGTTTCTTGTTGATATTTTCTATTTGTTCTTGTCTTACAGCCAATGCAGCGTTCGTCGCTTTATTGGCTGCAGAGGCAGGACTCAGTAATGCCACCTATCGGGAGTGGGCCTTTCAGCAAATTCGCTATATCATGGGAGACAACTCTGCCTGCTTCAGCTACCAGATCGGTCATGGACACAGTTATCCCCTATTATCAAGGTAGAGAGAAAGAGAGAGAGAGAGAGAGAGAGAGAGAGAGTGTGTGTGTGTGTGTGTGTGTGTGTGTGTCTGTGTGTGTGTCTGTGTGTGTGTGTGTGTCTGTGTGTCTGTGAGTCTGTGAGTGTGTGTGTGTGTGTGTGTGTGTGTGTGTGTGTGTGTGTGTGTGTGTGTGTGTGTGTGTGTGCAGACCTGTTTACACTACACATTGAGCGTAGTAAACTACGATTTTGGTCCCCAAACTACGCAACTACGCATGCTTGTCTTATACTACGCAAACGTTTCGTTTCGACTACACATTTTGACATTTTGAATACGCAAAAACGCGAGCGAGTTCCGATCCATAATTTGTACTAACCGGTTGTGTACTGCGTGCAAAACATGCCCGGCGCCCGCGAGAGTAGCGTAGTCTGTTGGTCTTGCTGCTGTTATTACAACTATCGCGGGCGTTTCAGCACATACTTTTCTGAACGCGGTCACTTCGTAGCTCATTTTTTCTGGAGGGAAAAAATGGCTACAGCGACGAACACGGATTCAGAAGACTTTGGCGATCAACCGCCACGGAGCAAAAAAAAGAAGCTTGGTCAAACTCCCAGCAAGGCTTTTCTGCCAAAGTACTATGAGGAGCATCCATGCCTAGTTTCGTGGAGAAAAGGGAAGCATTTTGCCCACTGCACTGTGTGCAACACGGCTTTTTCAGAGAAGCACAGTGGGCTTTACGACCGTGTAACCGCCACAAGAAAAGCACTTCTCATGAGGAATTCGAGAAATCCCGACCAAAGCAGAGGAAAAATTGGACTGTTTTGTGAAGAAACCCGTGCCAGGGAAAGAAGACCAAGACAAGCTCACTTTTGAGAGATCGGTAACCAGAGCAGAGGCAATGACCTGCCATATTATTATTATTGCCGACGCAAACCTGTTCTGTTTATATGCAAATTTGCCTTCATGTTGATACACATACTCCCAGTCCCTACTTTTTGTGACTTGATGTTCTCAGATTGTCACAGGTCTTGAATAGGGGGTCCCACTGTATGAACTGCATACCCCTCAACATAGCTTTTTTTTAACAAATGCATGGGTGAAACTTTTCTGCCTTAGGGCGGAAATCCGCCAAATGAAATTGGTCAAATAAAGAATTCCTTATTTTGAAAATCTGTAAAAAAAATTGTTGGTTTTTTTTTTCCGCCGGCGATCCGATCTGTATTTTCTCTAACACAGTGACTGGACATCGCTGAATCTTTGTTTCCCTGAGCGCGCGAATTATCGGACTCCAGCTTGGCATTTGTTATCATTGTTTACTGTGCAAATTTGTGTGTTTGAGATACCAGGAAAGGCCTACTTTTACCCTTAAAAAGCCTGATTTTTCGTTTTCTTCCGGGGGGCTTTGCCCCCCTGGGCCCCCTAAGAGAGCGTTGCCCCTGCACCCCACCAGGGTGTGGGCGGCCCCTGGACCCCGGCCTCATTTTCCTTATTTTTAATTCTGATCAGTTTCACCCATGCAAATGTTCGAAACTAGTTAATAATTTTTTTCTTAACAAATAAACTTAATGCTTGGCTTGTATTTTTGTGGGGGCTTTGTTTGTATTTGTATGAGGAGTATTGTTCACATTGTAATAGTTTTGTTTGGAGTGTTGAGTGTTTGTTTTAGTACGGTATAAGTAACTGTTCTGTTTTGCGGTTTGGGTTGATCAAATTGAAATACTACACATTCACCTGCCAAACTACACATTTGCCTTATTTTCACACCCAAAACTACACATGGTACATTTCAGGGGTAGGCAGGTCTGGTGTGTGTGTGTGTGTGTGTGTGTGTGTGCGCCCGCCTAGACTGAACTGATCATAATTGGGCTCCGATGTTTATCTTTTGCTGTGTCCGCCTAATATGATAACTTTTTTGTTGTCGAATTTTTTCTCACTGGAGCTCACTTTCCCGTTGTAACAACATATTCGCTTGAGTCCACAAGATTCCTTGTCACATTTCTGGGAAGCACATTTGTTATTGTTATTCATACATTACCATTACTTAAAGGCACAGTAAGCCTCCCGTAAACCATCA
>NW_027128803.1:7500-27500 GCF_037325665.1 Littorina saxatilis
GATACAAGATTCCTGCTGTAATTCAGAAGTAAAAAAAACACACAAATAAAAATAATAAAAACAACAATACAAGAGTAAACATTTGATATTGTCTTCAAATGCAAATACGTAAATGCGAGACAAACAACTTGTCATCAACAAAATCACGACAACACTTGGAAGAGAAAGAAAATGACAGGAATGTATCAGCCATGATTTATAACTTGTTAACTTGTTTTACAAAATGCTGTATCTTAGCACACACACACACACACACACACACACACACACACACACACACACACACACACACACACACACACACACACACACACACACACACACACACACACACACACACACACACACACACACACACACACGATAACCGTATCTCTGACGAAAATGAATAATTACATTGTGTCACAAACAAAAGGAGGTCAACCAAAGTAAATCAACAACAACAAAGAAAGATGAATCATTGAAAGAAAACACAAATCGTCAAAGTACAAGTTGTCGTCACCAAGACTGAGACTGGTCTCAAAAACCGGCAAATCTTTAGATGATGCAGTTGTTTTTTATTTCAAACCCTCGAAGTATTCTCCCTTAGCGGCTACACACAGTTTAAGTCGTTGGACCCAATCAAGAAATGACCGTTTGAAGTCGTTTTTTGGCACCTGGAAAACAGCCGATCCGAGGGCTGATCGACTGTCAAATCGACGCCCAGCCAATTGTCTTTTCAGATGAGGAAACAAAAAAAAGTCACAGGGTGCAAGATCAGGAGAGTAGGGAGGATGTGGCAAAGTTTCAAAGTTTTCTTCCTCCAGGTACTCTTTCACCACCTTGGATTTGTGAGCAGGTGCGTTATCATGAAGTAATTTGATCCCTTTCAATCCTGTAGTTGGTCTGGCTCTCTTGTAGTAACGAACGATGCCAGCAAGAACTTTTTCCTTGTAGTACACCCCAGTGATGCTTCTGCCTTTTTCGCGTGGTTTTTGAAAAATGACGCCCTTTGTGTTATAAAATATTGTGTATAAAACCTTCTTGCCGGAGCGACTTTTTCGCACGATCCGAGGGGCATTGGCACCTTTTTTTTTATCCATGCTTTGTTTTGAGCTTTTCTTTTTGGCTCAAAGAAGTACACCCAAGTTTCGTCTCCAGTCACGATCTCATCCAAGCGTTTTTGATCACATCCGTCGTATATCTTGAGTAGACGTTGGCCAAACGTAACCCTACACCTCTTGTTCTCTTCAGTGAGGAAATGTGGTACCCATCGCGCGCACACCTTTGTGTATCCAAGTTTGTGTTTTAAAATTCTCAAGACAGACGACGACGAAATGTCCAGTGTTTCGGCGATAAAATGACTGCTCACTCGGGGATCTTCATCAACTAACCGTTGCACATGGGACACCATTTTATTGTCGGTTACAGGTGGTTTCTTCACTTTTCCCCTTGCATCTTCCACAGACGTTTTCCCTGTTGAGAAATGCTTTGCCCACCGAAAAACTGTCGCGCGAGATGGTGCTGTGCCTGGGCTTACAGTTCTCAACTCTTCAAGTATGTCACCGGCCGTTTTACCAAGTGCCGTTCTTATTTTGATGTAGGATCGAAAATCCTTCTCTGAAAATGTGCTTTTTGCCGCCATTTTTTAGGCCAGTGTCTCTCGCTTACATGACTAAATACACTGTATCTTTACGAAAACACAACGGATCACAAAGAAATTATGCACAATAATACGTTATGTACCAATCTTGATAATGACGTCATTTGTTATAAATGTCGTCATTTGATTCTGTGCAAAAAAGACCAGTCTCAGTCTTGGTGACGACAACCTTGTATATCACACTCATGGTTCTAAAGTGTCTTTGATCAGACAAGAAAACACACTATACAGATACAAAACACGTAGACTGATCAAAAGAACATTATACCACTTGAGCAAAGCAGATTATTATTATTTGGTCAGGGGAGAATGTTCTTGCATAGTTAAAAGTATGGAAGAGAAACATTATCTGCTCTCACGTATGCACGCAGAAGAAGAGAAATGTTAAAGGTATACCATCCTTCTCGTTTTATTACATACGATACCAATATATGCACAGGTTGTCGGTGACTTTACAAGTAATTTTCTACTGCTGATTAGAGGAAGTGAACGAGACAAACTTCGTTTTCCAAATTCTGTGTCAGTTCCTTGGAGACATGCAGAAGAATTGTTATTATTTTTGTGTGTGTGACGCAATTATTCGCATTATGACGTCTTCTTGAACTTTCTTTCGCCTTTGACGTCAGGGATTTTACGTTGGAAGAGAGGGCCAAGAAGAGACGTCTTGGTTGGTTCAGTCGGTGTGTTCTGTCATTGAACAATCATGGTCACAACCACCATTCAATCTGTCCAGCTTTCTTCATGGGATATGAACAAACCTTCTGCTTGAGCACAAGCCTAGCTAATTCCAGTGCATAGATATATGTGTTTGCTTGTTTGCTGAGTTAACTTTGGTGTCAGTTACGAACATAATTTGACCAACAATTTCCACATTCCACAGAAAACAGATTTTTGGTGTGTGTCCAAGTCGACAGATCCTCATATCCTGGAACAATCCTGAACGGTTCTGCGATGCTTCGGAAGGTGGTTCATACAGACGAAGGCAGTCTGCAAGCGGTACAATTGTACATGTAGCAAAAAAAGAGACTGGGCTGACGTTGCCTTGCAAACAAACATCTTTACAGCTAATCGTACAAATTAAATCAATTAATAAATCAGAAATAATACCAATCATTTAGAATATATTCATCAATCAGCAATAATAATGATGTATCATTCATAATCAATAAATCAATCAGTAATAATATTGATCATTCATACTAAAGTTCTCAAAAAGATAATAATTATCCATTGACATCAGATGATACACATTTGTATCCTGGTACTCGCAAGAAGCTGCTTGAAAAGTAATTACAATAAAAGGAGAACAACATTAGCGGTGAAAATTAAGTCAAGATACTTTTCCCCTCGAATGAACTATCTTGTATAAAATTATCAACATTGATACTTTCAGGCTTTAACCTAAATACTCCTCAAAAAAAGTTAAGGACCGGTCAAGAAAATGTATCAGGTTTCGTCGTGGAGGCATAACATGCTGCTACACTGCAATATGCCGTCAGTGTGACGGCTTTCAAACACAAACGGTTGATCAGCGTTCATGGCCAGGACCCTGTTGTAGCACGTGCAGCACAAGATTTGACATGGCATAGTTTGCGCCGACGTTGAAACCAGCCCCTTTTCTCCCAAAGGCAGAATTAGAATCGTGTGACGTGTTGAGCTTGGCGCAAAACAACCGTGTGTCGAAAATGTTTCCAGAGCAAGCCTTACATTCCTTTTGTGAATTGAAAAAAAAGGCCAGTTTCAAGTAAATTATTTGAACCTTATTTTTTAGCAAAGGTTCAAAGATGGTATACGACCGTTTTCTTGACGGGTTCTTAACATTTTTGAAGAACATATAACACGATCGTCTTTCCCCTTGGAGATAAACCTGTACAGAGAAACTCTTTTTACTGATTTCATTTTATAACTTGTGCATGTGTCAATTTACAAAATTAACTCAGAGAAAATCCCCTATCTGCACAAAACGCAGTCACAGTGATGAATATTTTAAATTAAAAAAAAGGCAGAGCGCCATTCTAGGATCCGAGAAACAAAGGGACGCAAGCGCTCTAACTACATACATCATGTGCAACAAGATTAAGAGAGAGTGATGCGGAAACAATCTCCTGACACCCGAAAGAATAACAAGCATTGAAATGAAGAAGCGACTTTCATCTTCTTTCATCAACGCTTGCTTTTTTTCTCAGGTACCAGGAGATTGGTTTCGTATAAGTATCACTTACCCTTGTTGCACATGCTGTATGCATCTACGTAGAGCGCTTACGTCCCTTTGTCTCTCAGCCACGTTTGTGAGTTTTCGTATGTGTCCAAGCGGCAGATGATCCGAATACCCTCATAAAAGTCCTGACAGGTCTGCAATGGTCTACAATATGATCTTAACGAGAAGGAAGGAACATTTCAAAGGTAAAATCTTGCTTTGACAATACTCACACAAGAAATAGTACGAAGTTAATCATGTGCTTCAAAAATCACAGCAGTTTCCTTTTCCATAATTATAAGAGAAGCGTGTAAAAACCGCAAGAGAACCGCTGCTGTTGACAATCGAGCTGTCGGCGTAGCTCTATGCACAAGGGCGCGCTCTTTCCACGATTGACGCTCTGCAGAAGAGAAATATCTTTTTCCACGAGGGGGCTCTGTAGAAGAGAAAGATCTCTTTCCACGAGTGGGAGCTCAGCAGAAGAGAAAGATCTCTTTCCACGAGGGAGTTGGGTGGGGGGGGGGGGGGGCCTCTGCAGAAGAGAAGGATATCTTTCCACGAGTGGCGCTCTGCAGGAGAGAAAGATTTCTTTTCCCGAGTGGCGCTCTGCAGAAGAGAAGCATCTCTTTCCACGAGGAAGAACTCTGCAGGAGAGAAATATCTCTTTCTACGAGGGGGCGCTCTGCAGAAGAGAAGCATCTCTTTCCACGAGGGTGCGCTCTGCAGAAGAGAAGCATCTCTTTCCACGAGTGGCGCTCTGCAGAAGAGAAGCATCTCTTTCCACGAGTGGCGCTCTGCAGAAAGGAAAGAAGAGGTGGGGCGCTCCGCAGAAGAGGAGGATTCAGCCTCTCGGAGTGCGCCATCTGAATAATGTGTTCAAAGATGCCATACGTTATTTGTGTGTTTGACCAAACTATGACATGTTACACAGATCGAGACAGTCAGTGTTCCCCGAGACCGACTGTCGAAATCTATGTAAAATGTAATATTTTGGTCAAAAATACAAATACCATTTATGTATCGATCGATTTTAGTCAAAATTCCTGTTATGCTTGAATGCCCACAAACATGCACTCTATTGTAGTCTCGACTATACGCTTAAATATGCGTTGTTGTAGGACTCTGACGTCACATGACTCAAAGAAGTAAAATCCAATGTTCAATCGATACACTAGCTATCAAGGGCGTGTTGGCAACATCAGCTGAATAGAAGATAACAAATAATAATCAACCAACCAAACTTTGCGTGTAAATTGACGATCTTGTAAATCATCACTAGAGCCGCCCAGTTTTTTTGCATGCTTTTGTATAGAGATATACCCAGGAACGTCAGCCTTGCAGCTAACGTTCTCTGCAGAGTGAGATTTGTTTTGTGGAATAATCTCTTGATCACAGGATGAAGCCACTTGCTCATTCCAATGCGTGTTATTCTCTCAGGTTCCGCATAACCCTCACTTATTCTTGTTGCACATGTTGTGTGCAATTAGAGCGCTTACTTCAGTTTGTTTCTCAGAAGGAGTCAACATTAAGAAATTTGGTGCGAGTCTTTGCAAAACGATGCTCAGGCCTAAAAAAAAAATAGGTGTGGTTACGGTAACCCGACCTACCCTATTTTTAGGGGCCGACCCTATAACTTTTTATTACATTTGCCACCAAAAAAAAAAAAAAAACGAGTGCAAAACACGCAATGAAAGCGAAAGCGCCCGAGTCGCACACTTATTTCCCTGTCAAGTAGGTTTAATTTGTTACACATTAGAAAAAAAAGTAAAAAAAAAAAAAAGTGATTGCCTACCTACCTACCCTATTTTTTTGGGCTATGTTACCGTAACCACACCTATTTTTTTTTTTGGCCTTACACATCAGTCCCATGTGAAAACGTGGGCGGATCTTCGTTGGGGTAGATGGTTGTTTTACACAGGAATACAGGTCCTCTTGCTAGCATGGCATGGTCAACAAAAGAAGGAATGTTTAAATGTAAAATGTATTGATAAAAATAGAAAACGATACAGTGGAACCCCCTTTCTAAGACCTCAAGAAATCTGAGTAAACCAGGTCTTAAAAAGGAAGGAATCTAGAAATGGGGGTAAATGTACAGAGGTTATGAAGAGACAATCTGAAAAAGAAAGGTCTTAATAAGGAGAAAGTCTTAAAATGATGGTGGTGGTGGTGGTGGGGGGGGGGGGGCGGTGTCTTAAAAGGGGGGTTATACTGTACTGGCACAAGCATACAGCTGCAATGGCAGAACCTGAAGCAAAGGGTAAGAATTAATGTGTAGCAAAGAAGATAAAGTCGTAAACATATAATATTATACAGCGTGTCAACATATTTAACGACCTTCTATATTCCACAGCACTATTTTCAAAGAAAGGTCTTAATACGTCTTAATAATATTTTATTTTTTCAAACCACCAATACTTCAACGAATCGCTCACGAAATGTCATTGGTCTCTAGCTCTGGCCGGTTGGAATTCAAATGCGCGTGCTCTTCAATCTCGGAGAAACGAACGGTACTGTTCCTTGCGCTGAGCTCCATATCGTTCTCTGCCTTGTGACTGGCCACGTGCTTGCGCACGCGCACTTTCCACGTGACGAAGCCAGTGAAAATCAAGAGGGCGAAGTAGCCAACTGCGAGGAACAATCCCATAATGCTGTCGGGTCTGACGAGCGGGATAGTACCGAAGCGGGCACATTTAAAGTGCAGATAGTTCGAGGTGGATTCCATCACCTCCACACACACCATATACTCCGTATTGGACGAGAGGTTGGGAATCCGAAACTGGTTCGCGGGTCCGAAAAAGTTGTGAAGGATGGTGGTGTTTCCGATGTGGCAGCGCACCCGAGAGAAGCGTGTGGATCCCGCTTTAGACCCGGTGCTGTTCACCAGCTGCCAGTGGATCTCGATCCACGAGGTGGCGCTCTGAAGGAGAGCGAGATCCAGCCTCTCTGAGTACGAGTCCGGATCCGGCAGCCGAACGTCCGCGTGTGTCCACGGAGTATCCTGGATCTCTCGCTCGCTGAGAGCGTGAAAGTGCGTACTGCGTATGCCCGGAAGCGGATATGACGACATGGGGACGTCGGAAGAAGAGGAAGTGACGCAAAGAAAGAGGGGGAGAAGCACGGCGAAGGGAAAGTTGAAGTCCCGGAAGCAGGAAAAAGCAGCTGCCATTTTGGAGTGTTGATCTTTTCCTCCCACGTTGTGTTGTTGCGTTGGTGGTGGTGGTGGTGATACCGTTGGCGCGGGTCTAGGCTGGTTTGCTGCCCGTGGTTGCTTGCAACGAAGTAGAGCTATGGGTTCAAGGAATTCCAATTGTCACCTGGGATAACAGAGCAATCGATTGATACATCAATAACAGAGCGAGAGAGAGAATGAGTGAAGAGAACAGGTATAGTTCGGAAGAAAGGGAAGAGAGATAGGGGGGGGGGGGAGAAAGAGAGAGAGAGGAGAGACAGTGAGAGAGAAAGAGACAGACAGACGTGCGTGCGCACACATACGCATACACACACACACACACACACACACACACACACACACGCACGAACACACACACACACGCACACACACACGCACACACCCACACCTAAAGTGTGGATGGTTACCTAAGAGGCGGCACTGGGTGTAGTGCCTTTCTAGTGCACTTGCACTACAACAGCACTGGGTGCAGTACTCGCTCCGGCATCGAAGAATTTTGCACTAAAAAATGCACAAAATTTGACCTATTTCGTCGCCTATAGAGGACGGAAAGAATGTCATTTTGAACATTGTTATGACATTCTTTCCGTGAAAAAGGTAAATTAAACGGTGTCAATTTAACCATAAGGCAACCATCCACACGTGTGGACGGAAAGAATGTCATTTTGAACATTGTTATGACATTCTTTCCGTCAAAAAAGTCAATTTAACGGTGTTAAATGAAGCGACCATCCACACAATTAGGTTGCCATCCAGAGTTTAGGTTGCCATCCACGTGTGGATGGTTGCCTTATGGTGATTTAGGCAACCAAACCTGTGGAAACATGGGTACACCCACACCTACACACACACACACACACACACACACACACACACACACACACACACACACACACACACACTATCTATATGTTTGGAAGGTGTTGGGAAATAATGGTTTCGTCATTTTTATATTTAGTCAAGTTTTTTTTATATTCGCTCTCTCGGTACGTATTTGGTAGCAACGAATCTCGATTGCGATTTCTGCTTTTGATCAACACTTTGTTCTCCGCCAAATCAATAGATTCATGTGGCTTGCCCATGTTATTAAAGTTCTGCCCGCTTCATATGGCCACCAAAGGTTTGCTTTCCATTTTGATGAATTGCCCATAGCGATGTCATTAGCAAGGGGAGATATATTATTGGCCGGTAACTAGCGGGAGATCTGTCTCCAGACGCGCGACTCGCCATGTGTAGGAGGTCACGTAGAAAAGTTTGCCTCAACTAACGAAAGAGCATTCCCTCTTGTATTTTCCGTACACACCTCACAGAGCTATTTTGATTTAAATAACCACCTGATGTCTGCCTGCCTTTAAACAGCCCAGAAGCTACCTGTTTTTTTTTTGCATTAAGAGTGAACTATTTTCTTCTCCTCCTTCTTCTTCTCCCCTCTACCTCCAATTTTTTCAAGGCTCTCTCTCTCTCTCTCTCTCTCTCTCTCTCTCTCTCTCTCTCTCTCTCTCTCTCTCTCTCTCTCTCTCTCTCTCTCTCTTCCATCATCCTTTAAGCACTTAAAGTCATTAAAAAGTTTTTAAAAATGTGTCAAAAAACACTTAATGTCTGAGTAGTTTAACGCGTTTTGATTTACCACACTTAGTATTACGCCAAAGATATGCTGTGCATTGTATATTCTGAACATATTTTTGTTGTACTATTGCTACATGTTCGATTGCTACCAGCTTGTACTTATAATTACTTACATAGTATGCATTTGATTTTATGAATAACCACATATGTATGCTCTTCATGCCTCATCTTCATCATCATCATCATCATCATCATCGTCATCTTTATCATCACGTGCTGAAGTTATCTGACCTCCTTTTGTTTGTAAACTTTTTAACTTTTTAATTTTTAATTTTTCAATTTTATCATTGTGTGTCTGTGCGTCCCAAGGACAGACTGTAAGAAAAGGCGTAGCCTTAAATCTTAATCCTTGTTAAATAAAGTTCAATTCAATTCAATTCAATTCAATTCAATTCAATTCAATTCAATTCTCTCTCTCTCTCTCTCTCTCTCTCTCTCTCTCTCTCTCTCTCTCTCTCTCTCTCTCTCTCTCTCTCTCTCTCTCTCTCTCTCTCTCTCACAACAAAGTCAGCCACGTGCGCCGATAATGTCAGGTCAGAGGTGTGTTGCGATGTGACGTCACCGATAGCAGACGATGAAACCACTGCAGCGGAACTGGCAGCAACAGACAAAGAATTTGATCTAGGCGATGTATACGATCTAGCCTTAAACTGCTCAAAGAACATTCAACTGAAAGCAAGACTGTTTAACAGAAACAGAAACCGCGCTCTCATAAAAGTCGTCTGTGAAAGAAAAGGTGGCAAGAAACAGCTGATTGCAAGGGGAGACGACTACGTACTGACATATGACTGTGAAACAGCCGAGACCATGTCGTCTTTTTCTTTCTTTATTTGGTGTTTAACGTCGTTTTCAACCACGAAGGTTATATCGCGACGAGGGAAAGGGGGGAGATGGGATAGGGGAAAGGGGGGAGATGGGATAGAGCCACTTGTTAAGTGTTTCTTGTTCACAAAAGCACTAATCAAAAAATTGCTCCAGGGGCTTGCAACTTAGTACGATATATGACCTTACTGGGAGAATGCAAGTTTCCAGTACAAAGGACTAAACATTTCTTACATACTGCTTGACTAAAATCTTTACAAACATTGACTATATTCTATACAAGAACCACTTAACAAGGGTAAAAGGAGAAACAGAATCCGTTAGTCGCCTCTTACGACATGCGGGGTGCAGAGAAATAAGGATGTGGAAAAGAAGACTTTTGGTAAGTGAAATAAAGGTGATGGATCCAGTCAGGTAGAAATAAGACAACAAGAAAAGAATTGGAAAACTGCAGGGAATAGTAGGGAGAGTTTTCTTGGAAGGAAATATAGGTGAAAGGACTGGTAAGGCAGAAATAAGACAAAAGAAGAGAAGTAAAGGGGTGGGGTAGCTCTGTTTAAACGCTCCCGCCGCGTGAAGGCGACCCCATGGGAGCCACCATGTCGTACCGACAAGAAGATGACATGCCCCCAACTATCCGGCGTCTGCCCCAAGTCGACCGCAACACCTTTCGAGAAGAAATCGACCATTTGACTGAAGATCTCCAGGTCCTGTCTACATTGGTACAATGCTACCTGCGTGCCATGCCAGACTGACTTTTCACGAAGCTAAACAGCTTGTGGGAACACCGATTCATATTTGTGTTGTGACTGACAAACCGCGATCGGTATTGAAAAATATCTTGTTAAAACGGAACAGTTTCAGACCAAAGACACTGTCGACTTGGATGTGACCAAGTGGATACTAATTCCGGGTTCGGTTTTCCACCCGTTTGTTTTTGTACCGTGCCTTCGTTGCGCGTAATGTGTGATATCCCCTTTGCAAGGGGCCGATGGCCTATGGCAATTAAACTTTCGTATTCGTATTCGTATTCGTATTCGTATTCTCTCTCTCTCTCTCTCTCTCTCTCTCTCTCTCTCTCTCTCTCTCTCTCTCTCTCTCTCTCTCTCTCTCTCTCTCTCTCTCTCTCTCTCTCTCTCTCTCTCTCTCTCTCTCTCTCTCTCTCCCCCACCCCCTCCCCCAATTCTCACTATGTGAACAATACGGCTTCATCTCCTGGTAAAAATATGCTGAGTGCGCAGGCGCGATTTTGTCATTTCCGGTGTAGTGCGGATTGATTTTCTATGGTAGTGAGAGTTCGAGTAATATGGTTTTGTTTCTCTCGCGGAATATATTACCTCCCCCCCCCCTCACACCTCCCCTCACCCACCGACTCTGTGTGTGTGTGTGTGTGTGTGTGTGTGTGTGTGTGTGTGTGTGTGTGTGTGTGTGTGTGTGTTATTGTGTGATTGTGTGTGTGTGTGTGTATGTGTGTGTGTTATTGTGTGTGTGTGTGTGTGTGTGTGTGTGTGTTTGTGTGTATGTGTGTTTGTATATCTGTGTGTGTTTGTTCGTGTGTCTATAACCCATTGACAGGCGGGTTTATTGTGTGCTTTTTTTCCCCGTTCAAAGTGGAAATATTATTGTGGTCCACAACACCGACACTAACTCATGAACAAACGGTTATTTTCGTTCCAGAGAAATCGAAACGGGCGGTTTTTCGCAGCAGCCTGCGGGCCTTTTTTTTCATTCACTAATCAGGGAAAACATTGAAGCGGACAACTCCAATTGCTCGAATAGCTGGGCTCGCAACGGTAGCAGACGGTACACTAGCCTTGCTAATGCGAAGCATTGTTCAGAAATCCAGAAATATCGACCTTCTGCGAGCTGCCGTCGAGGGAGAGAAATTCAGCGTTTGCTCGGAAGAGGAGGAAGGAAGCAGCGTATGTTAGCTGAGATTAGGTTATATGGCTGTGTCTGGTCGAAGATTTAAGGGGGTACTACTGGTCAAGTCACAATATTAGATCGATCGGCACTAAAACTAAACAATAAGTTCGGGTTGGGGTTTTGAATAATGGCACCATATATCAAGGACTAGATTATTACCCGCTTCGCCGGGTACCGGCTTCACCGGGATACCCGGCTTCGCCGGGAAGAAGTAGAGCCGATTACCCGGCTTCGCCGGGAAGAAGTAGAGGAATACCCGGCTTCGCCGGGATGAAGGCGTTGTGGACAGTGAACTTCTAAAAAGAGTAACGGGAATATCCGGCTTCGCCGGGATGAAAGCGTTGTGGACAGTGACCTTCTAAAAATAGTAACGGGAATATGGATTGACGCCACACAAAGGAAGGGAGATAAACGCAAAACACTGGAGAAGATAAGGAAGAGTCACTGGGGATGGATCTGAGAAGATGAAAAGAAAAACCAAAATCGGTTCAGCGCTGCGCGCTGAGAGCACGTGTTGAAAATTCTCATCGACCAGGTTGTGTCCGGGGTCTACCTGAATATGCCCACCAAATTTGAAGCAGATCCATCGAGAACTTTGACCGTGCATCGCGAACACACACACACACACACACACACACACACACACGCACAGACACAAGTCGTATATATATATAGATGCCTTCAAACAAGCGTTACAACGTTCAACTACTCGAAAACAGAGATTGCTAAAGTTCCAAAATCCAGAATAAAAAACCCAAGAATGTTAGTGAAACGTTAATTTTTGACAAAGCAAGACCTTTACAAGTACATCGACCAATGTTTTTTTTGTAATGGGTAGACAGATAAATAATCATCAGGCGAATTGGAAGGCAATAAATAAATACAAGACTTTGCGAAATGTGCATGGGATGGCATCAGTCTCTGGTAAGTCCCAACTACTCACATGTCTAACAGTCTGCTTGACAAATCAACTACAGACTGTAATTATGCATAGACCCTGTCTTTGTTCTTCGCTTCTGACAGCAACGAATCTTGCACGCATTTGCTGGATCGCTGATTTGAGTTTCTAACTTCGCACGAGTTTGTTCTGCTGGCGTTGTTGATAAAAGCAAGAACTGACACAAATAAGTCGTCTCGATGAAACAGAATCGGGCAAGTGACACAGAATAAATTGCTCCAAGAAACCGTTCCTTCATTTTTATATTTAGTCAAGTTTTGACTAAAGGTTTTAACATAGAGGGGGAATCGAGATGAGGGTCGTGGTGTGTGTATGTATGTATGTGTGTGTGTGTGTGTGTGTGTGTGTGTGTGTGTGTGTGTGTGTGTGTGTGTGTGTGTGTGTGTGTGTGTGTGTGTGTGTGTGTGTGTACATCGATTCAGAGAAAACTACCGGACCGATTTTCATGAAACTTCACATGAGAGTTCCTGAGTATAATATCCCCATCCGTGGTTTTTTTCCTTTTTGTGATAAATGTCTTTGATGACGTCATATCCGGCTTTTTGTGAAAGTTGAGGCGGCACTGTCACGCTCTCATTTTCAACCAAATTGGTTGACATTTTGGTCAAGTAATCTTCGACGAAGCACGGACTTGTCGAATGTGTGTCTAAATTACAGTGCAACGAATGTCCCTGGGACTTGTAAAGGTTACATTTGTCAGAAACGTCTCTGAAATAACGCCTGAGATAGTTTGATCATTGGGAGATGTATCTGTTATTTTATTTTTTAACGAGATTAGCAGTACCCAGGTGTGTGCATATCTAGATGCAATCAGGGATGTGACATGGATGCTGTCTCTAAGTCTCTGAGTCTGCACATTATGTTGACTTGTGTCTTTCCCGGCGTGGACTCGAATCCAGATCACAAGTCCAGTCACATCTCACAATTAACATCTCACATCTCACATCTCATATCTCACATCTTACATTCATCATCTCACAGCTCATATATCTCACATTTGATATATCTCACATTTAATATATCTCACACCTAATATATCACACCTCAGCTTATATAATTATATCTCACAGCTCATATATTTCACACTAGAATGAATACCCGCTTCGCCGGGTAGCCGGCTTCGCCGGGAAGAAGTACTTAGAGCCGTACGCCGGCTTCGCCGGGTCCGAACTATGGACCCGCCAAGCTTAGGTCCCTCCCAGATTCGTGGAATGGGAACAGCACGAAAATGATTCAGTGGCCATAATGCCATTCCTGACCATATCGAGTCCCATCCTTGTCAACGAATGTAACCGTGTTAATCACCTTTGGAGGCGAACTCCACTCAAACAGGACTGAGCAAGTTATGGCTTCTCAAAGGAAGGCCAGTACATAAAATTACACAAAAGCCGCCAGACCACATCACAAACAGAACTGAAGAATGCACAGGTGTTGCTTACATAGAGACACACACACTTACACACACACACACACACACACACAGAGAAGCCGTATCTATAGAGAGATAGATGACAGTGTATTTTTCGCGTGGCTATAAATTGATTCGACCTTTGCACTTTTACAGTGAGGATAATTTACGGGTCCAATTTACGTTCTGTACACTGCGTTGACCTTCTAAAAATAGGTAACAGTAACAGAACGCCGGGAATATCCGAAGACGCTCAGCGCAGTGGACAGCGCAGTGTAGTAACTTACAACTGAACGGGAAAGCCACACGAAGGAAGGGAGATAAACGCCAAACACTGGAGAAGATAAGGAAGAGTTACTTATAATGGTGAAATGAACACAAAAACGGAAATGAGTTCAGCGCTGCGCGCTGAGAGCACGTGTTGAAATATCTCATCGATGATATTGTGTCCGGGGTGTAGCTGAATACGGTGTCCAAATTTGAAAAAGATCCACCGAGAACTTTGGCGTTGTGATGTGGTGTAGCGGCTATGGTGTGTCGGTATGGGGGCCCGGGTAAGCTGAGGTGGAACCAAAATAGCTGAGGTGGAACCAAAATCGGTTCCGCGCTGCGCGCTGAGAGCACGTGTTGAAATATCGACCAGGTTGTGTCGTGTCCCGGGTCTACTTGAATATGCCCACCAAATTTGAAGCAGATCCATCGAGAACTTTGGCCGTGCATCGCGCACAGACACACAGACAGATACACAGACAGACACACAGACAGACACACAGACACTAGTCGTATATATATATAGATATCAAATCTCACAGCTCATATATCTCACAGCTCATCTATCTCACAGCTCGTCTATCTCACACCTCATACATCTCACAGCTCAAATATCACAGCTAATATCTAACATGTCACATGTAACATCTCACATCTCAAATCTCACAGCTCCCTTCCCACTCCCATCAGGCGTACCCTGAGCACTGAGCTCGGGTCTTGACGTCCAATTGCAACGATGTCACTTTTCTCATCGTCCAGTTGATTACAGAGCGTCGCCCTTGAGACAGCTCCATCGATTCCTCGTTTGTCACGCTCGAGTTAAAAGCCATATCTCGGTCATGATCAGTGCTACCATCATCAGACACAATTTGTCTCCCCCTTCTCCCCCACAAAGTATGCTGTATCTCGGGGCTTGTGTGTCCTCTGGTTCCATGTGACTATGTCTACGCAACCTGCCTCATCCCTCTCCATATCCCTCTTCCGATTCGCGACTTCTTCCGTACTGCCATATTATTTCGAAAACCTCCAGGATACTATGTCTGGCCCTGATGGAAGACGGAAGAGATGCCAATAAATGGAAGGTGAATGAACTGGGATGAATGGGGTCACCTGAACAGCGCTGATTGTTCACATTCTCTTTGTATGTCGGTGCGTCTGTCTCTCTGTCTGTCAGTCTGTCATTCTGTCTGTCTATTTGTCTGTTTGTTTGTCTGTTTGTCTGTCAGTCTGTCTGTCTGTCATTTTGTAAGTCTGTTGTCTGTCTGTCTATTTGTCTGTTTGTCTGTTTGTTTGTCTGTCAGTCTGTCTGTCTGTGTCTGTCTGTCTGTCTGTCTGTCTGTCTGTTTGTTTGCCTGCCTGCCTGTCTGTCAATCTGTCTGTCTGTCTGCGTCTGTCTGTCTGCGTTTGTCTGTCTGTCTGTCTGTCGATCGGTCTCTCTTTCTCTCTCTCTCTCTCTCTCGGTCTCTCTCTCGCTCTCTCTCTCTCTCGCTCTCTCTCTCTCGGTCTCTCTCGCTCTCGCTCTCTCTCTCTCTCTCTCTCTCTCTCTCTCGCTCTCTCTCTCTCTCTCTCTCTCTCTCTCGCTCTCTCTCTCTCTCTCGCTCTCTCTCTCTCTCTCTCTCTCGCTCTCTCTCTCTCTCGCTCTCGCTCTCTCTCTCTCTCTCTCGCTCTCTCTCTCTCTCGCTCTCTCTCTCTCTCTCTCTCTCTCTCTCTCTCGCTCTCACTCTCTCCCTTTCTCTCTCTCGCTCTCTCTCTCTCTCTCTCTCTCTCTCTCTCGCTCTCTCTCTCTCTCTCTCTCTCTCTCTCTCTCTCTCTCTCTCTCTCTCTCTCGTGTTGGCGTTGTGGGGATTTAATGTAGCGCATCGTTCATCCCTGTTCGAACTGTTCAATTTTATGCTATCATATTCTGTATGTGTATGAGTGCAGTGCTAGCAGGAACATTTATAATTGCTGTGCATCGAACGCTTATAACATTTCGCAGAATTTTTTTTTTTTTTTTTTAAAATTCTGATTTACTACTTCTCACTTGACTTTTCGCTTAAGTTAGCCAGTTACTGAAGTCGTAACTTGTTTGCTTCACTTTTTACTCTTTGTGCATTAATTTTTCTCCGTGTTTGTTTATTGATTTCATCTCTCAGATTTTTGGTTGTTGTTAATAATTTTGTTTATTATATTATGAATTTAAACGTGTCAAAACACACTCTCCAGGTTGGACATCTTAATGTCTATCATCTCGTTAACAAAGTGCCTGATATATGCGTGCTGCTAAACCAAAGCTCAAAGCCAGTTCATGTTTTTGGGATGAGCGAAACACGGCTCGACTCGAGAATTGCCGATAACTTGATTTACATTCCCCAATACTCTGTTTTGCGACGCGACAGCGCAAGGAAGAATCAGACAGGCATTGCAGTCTATATTCATGAATCAATTTCTGAAATTGCAACACGAAGAACTGATTTAGAGGACGACAATATTGAGTGCATTTGGATTGAAGTAAAAAACTGTAAATCCTCGCCTCTGCTCATAGGTTATATATATCGTAACCCTGCCGAAACGTCGATTTGGTCAGAATATTTCATTCAGATGATGGATAAAGTCAAATCACGCAATAAAGATATTGTATTGCTTGGAGATTTTAATATTAATCTGAATAAGCCTCAAACAGTATGGAATTCAACAACAACTTTATTAGGTCTTCATCAACTGGTTCTGAACCCAACAAGAATAACAGACACAACTGCAACTCTTATTGATCACATATATACTGATAATAAGAAGATTGTTTCTAATGTGTATGTGTCCAATTCCAGTATTAGCGATCATATGCCTATTTTTTGTTCGGTCTCTATGCGCTTGCCTAAATCAGGACCAAAAGGCCACACGACCATAGAATACAGAAGTTTTAGACATTTTGATGAGTCTGCATTTTTTCGTGATCTTAGTGAAGCTCCATTTCAGAGCGTTTTTGATTTCAGTCTTGCAGATGATGCTTTTGATCACTTGTATAGCATTTTAAGCACAATTATAGATAAGCACGTGCCCCTGCGTCAGCATAGAGTAAAACATGCCAGACTTCCGCCTTGGTTAACATCAGATATTATAGAGGCGATGGCTCTGAGAGATTATTTCAAGGAAAATAAGATGACAGACGAATATAAACAGCAGAGGAATGAGGTGTTAAACCGTGTGAGACAATCCAAAACTGGTTACTTTGATAAATTAATTTCCGATAAGAAAGATACTGCAACAATTTGGCGGGCAGTAAATGAAATCCTTGATAAATCTAGGAAAAGGTCAACTGCTAATCTAACAAAACTATCTGCGGAAGAATTTAATAATCATTTTATATCTTTAGCGGATAAATTGAAGGCTTCTGTGGCAGAAACAAATTCTCGGGATAGAGATGACTGTTTTGAAAAATTGGACGAATTCTGCAAGCGGAACAGAATAAACAATGAAGCGTTTATCATTCCTCCGATTGCAGTTCATGAGGTCGGAACATTTATTGAAAACATGGAGAATAAAAAGTCCATGGGTCCTGATAAAATACCCGTGAAGTTATTGAAGCTTTCTCTACCGTATATTGTGGATTCGCTCACGTTTGTATATAACCTTAGTATTGAGCAGAACTTTTTTCCGTCTAAATTGAAAAGCGCCAAAGTCATACCCCTTCCCAAATGTAAAGATCTCTCAGACCCAAGTAATTTTAGACCCATTTCTTTACTGCCTGTTTTGTCAAAACCATTAGAAAGGCATGTGCACAAGCATCTTCTTGCTTACATGGAAGAACAAAATTTGTTCCATCAGTTTCAATCCGGTTTTCGGTCCAAGCATTCTTGCCACACAGCTCTTACGTCTCTCTGCGAAGCTTGGCTGTCAGCAATGAACAAGTCTGAAGTTACAGGAGCATTGTTTTTGGACTTTAAGAAAGCATTTGACTTAGTCGATCATTCCATATTGCTGAAAAAATTACACTATTATTTGAGAAACGATTCGGTCTGTGACTTCTTTAAATCGTATCTTGCTGACCGGACACAGTATGTCACTCTACAATGCCAGAATTCGTCTACTGCACTAGTAAGACATGGCGTCCCACAAGGGTCTATATTAGGACCTATTCTCTTTTGTATTTACGTTAATGATTTGCCTTTACATGTATCGGATGATAAAGTCAAATGCGAGTTTTTTGCAGACGATTCGTCTATCCATACCAGTAACACCTCGTTGGAATCAGTAAATTCTTCCCTGAAGAACACTTTGGACGAAGTTGCGAAATGGTGCACATCAAATGCCATGATACTGCACCCAGAAAAAACTAAAAGCATTGTTATTACCACAAGACAAAAGCATCAGCTAAGTCCTCTTAAATTACAACTGTCCTTAGGTACAACTCAAATACAGCAAGTTAAAGAACACCGCATACTTGGTGTAACTGTTGATGAAGAAATGAAATGGCAAACACACATAAACAACCTCTGCAAAGTGTTATCAAGGAATTTGTATTTGTTGTCAAAACTCAAACATTATGCGAAGTCTGAAACATTAAAAATGTTCGTTCATGCTCATATAATGCCTCATATTAATTTTGCTTCGACATTGTGGGATGGCTGCAGCGATGTTCACTTATTAAAACTCAATTCTTTGTACCGTCGTGCTGCAAAACTTATCCTGTATGAATCGCACATGTCTACAGAAATGAAGTTAAACATCCTTAATTTCCTTCCCCTAAAAACCCACCTTGCATACAATAAGGCTGTCTTTATGTATAAAGTAGTTCATGGTGATGTGCCCAGTTATGTGCAATCCTATTTTACACATGTTACGAAGAGGTATGGGTCTCAAAATTTACTTCCTCCAATTCCTCGTATAGATCTTTATAAATCCAGCTTAGCTTTTTCAGGATCATCTCTGTGGAATTCTTTGCCAATAGAAATCAAACGATCCGCATCATTAAAGGCCTTTAAAAGGCAGTTGCACTCACATTTGAGCACACTATAAACTGCCCCTGATGTCTAGTTTCCATTGTGTACTCGGATAATGTATGCAATGCTCTTAAGTGTTTTGTTTTTATGTTTATACTCGACCATTATTTTGATGTTTTACTAGTTTAATACTTTGATTAGATACTGTTCCTTTTAGGTATGAAATGATAGCATGTGCTTGTGTTTAGATATGCATGCGCACGCTCGCGCGCGCGAGCATGTGTGTGTGTATATGTGTGTGTGTGTACGTGTGTGTGTGTGTATGTGTGTGTGCATGTGTGTGTGCATGTGTGTGTGTGCATGTGTGTGTGTGTGTGTATGTGTGTGTGTGTGAGTTTATGTGTGCATGTGTGTGTGTATGTGTGGGTGTGGATGTGTGTGTGTGTGTATGTGCGCAGTCTTTGCTTTCGTTTACAATTATTCTCTGTATATGTTCCAAGGACAGGTTGGAAGATTAGGCTAAGCCTAAAACCTTTATCCTTATGTAATAAAGTTCTGAGTTCTGAGTTCTCTCTGGCTCTCTCCCTCTCTCTTTCTCTCCCTCTCTCTCTCTCTCTCTCGCTCTCTCTCTCGCTCTCTCTCTCTCTCTCTCTCTCTCTCTCTCGCTCTCTCGCTATTTTGAAAGACTATGCATGTTGATAATGGAGGTTAACTGAGGTTAGCGGATTTTTAACAAAAACATACGTCAGAGGAATTGAAACACGACGGAGAAGAAAACGAAGACGAAGGGGAGGGGAGAGAGAGAAGGGGAGGGGAGAGAGAGATGGGGAGGGGAGAGAGAAGGAGAGGGAGAGAGAGAAGGGGAGGGGAGAGAGACCCATTAGATGCATCACCCTTGAAGTGTTGTTTTTTCCCCTCCACAATCGATGTATACCCCCCCCCCCCCCCCCCCCCTCTACACTCACACACACCCCAGTCTGTTAGTGATTGATCTGAATGGCTCGCGCAACCTCTGGAGAAAACACTCTACTTTTGATAGATG
>NW_027128803.1:32500-37500 GCF_037325665.1 Littorina saxatilis
TTCTTTTTTTTTACTTGAAGGACGTCAACGTACGGCCAAAAAGTGGTATTCAAAAGTAAAGATAAAATTAAAAAAATTAAAAATAATTAAGACACTTCCTTAGCCTGCACCGAATCCCCAAAAAATGGTTTGTATGCAAACTCTCTAGCATTTGCAAAGTGTTCCCCTTGAATACTCTAGCCTATTTCAACAAACAAATGCACTTGCCAGGAACGTTGTCATGCCAGGGCAGGGCATTACGTATGTATGACGGGTCTCGTGAGGCCCCAAACCTCTGCGCTGGGGCATAAAAATGACGGTCATTTACATGAAACCAGCAACCCGTTGTGAAATATGTGTTTCCCCGCGCAATACTCGGTCGTCCCGGTCCAATGCGTCATCACCAGAAGTAATGGAGTTTGATCACGCCTCTCTGATTTAGATCCTTGCTGTGCTAGCCTTTTTCATTTTTATTTTATTGTATTTCTCTCTCTCTCTCTCTCTCTCTCTCTCTCTCTCTCTCTCTCTCGCTCTCGCTCTCTCTCTCTCTCGCTCGCTCTCTCTCTCTCTCTCTCGCTCTCTCTCTCTCGCACTCTCGCTCTCGCTCTCTCTCTCTCTCTCTCTCTCTCGCTCTCTCTCTCTCTCTCTCTCTCTCTCTCTCTCTCTCTCTCTCTCTCTCTCTCTCTCTCTCTCTCTCTCTCTCTCTCTCTCTCTCTCTCTCTCTCTCTCTCTCTCTCTCTCTCTCTCTCTCTCTCTCTCTCCAAAAGCTATCTGCGCAGTTTTCTGAAAATCTCCCCCTCCCCCATTATTGTTTCGGGTCCATGCACTGTATTTTAATGCTTATAACTTGCCTCTTTGTTTCTGTTTCGATTTTTCTGCGAGTCAGCCCATTACATTCATGTTCAAGTTCGTTCGTCTGGACATTTTAATGCCTTCACCGACCCACCCCCACCCACCCCCAAACCGAATAACTGATTAAGTCCTCCACTCGAATATCTTACATCATCACTCATCCGATAACTGAAATCGATTACACTGATCAATTTTCTTTTCTGGTTATTTCGCTGATGAATCGATTGAATTAATCATTTAACCTGACCGTGCTTCCCTTTCATTCCGACCCAGGAGAAGAGAGAGAGAGAGAGAGAGAGAGAGAGAGAGAGAGAGAGAGAGAGAGAGAGAGAGAGAGAGAGAGAGAGAGAGAGAGAGAGAGAGAGAGAGAGAGAGAGAGAGATGATGATGGTGATGATGGAACTTTATTTTTCAAGAATAGAGGTTTAAGGCGACGCCTTATGTAACTGAATGTCAGAATCAGGACTGCAAACAGAGAGAGAGAGAGTGAGAGACAAGAGGGGGTCAGAGAGAACAAGAGAGAATGCAAGATAAAGAAACGGAGACAGACACAGAAATAGAGACCGATCAAAATCGTACCACTATTCACCAGTCGTACTGCAAATGTCTCTTAGCTCGTTCCAGACCGGATAGATAAGACCCTTACTGCTTGTCAACGTTTGATGCTAGGTTGCTCACGTGACAACTTGTACGACACCGGTTGACGGCAAATCTCGCGCCTAGCACGTGATTAGCTTGGCAACCGTGGCATTATCCAATGATTTAATCTGGTTTCCATTGACCTACTTTTTTCTTCTCAGCGTGGGGCGTGCGCTTTTTTTTTTTTTTTTTAAGCAAACGTGATGTACATTTCTGCCGAATTAACGAGTTCTTTATGTGAAATGGTGTAGAGAAAAAGAAAGAGAAGGAGAGTGAGAGATATATATATATATAGAGAGAGAGATAGTGAGAGAGAGAGACAGAGACAGAGACAGAGACAGAGAGAGAGAGACAGACAGACAGACAGAGACGGAGACAGGGAGAAAAAGACAGACAGACAGACAGACAGACAGACAGACAGAGACAGGGAGAAAAAGACCTCCTACATAAAGCATGTGTAACTCAAAGTTGTTACCTTTATTACAACAGGAATGACCAATTCACACAATCCTGGCAAATGAATACCCAGCGCTCGTACAAACTGAAGTGGTCAGACCTTGGCGAGAACTCCGTCAAGCCTCGTTTAGTGTGGACAGTCCAGTATTTTTCTTCTGTGTCCATTGGCTAAAGCTCCCTCGTACACTCGTGTTTTGTTGTGTTTTTATTTTGTTATTGCACGAGTGGGTTTTTACGTGCTTAACCGTCTGTACTTCTCAATCAATCAATCAATCAATGAGTCTTATATCGCGCATATTCCGTGGGTACAGTTCTAGGCGCTCTGCAGTGATGCCGTGTGAGATGAAATTTTATACGGCCAGTAGATTGCAGCCATTTCGGCGCATATTTACCTTTCACGGCCTATTATTCCAAGTCACACGGGTATAGGTAGACAATTATTAACTGTGCCTAAGCAATTTTGCCAGGAAAGACCCTTTTGTCAATCGTGGGATCTTTAACGTGCACACCCAATGTAGTGTACTTCTCCATTTAGGCAGCCATACGCCGATTTTGGGGTGTGTGTGCGTGGTATTGTTGTGTTTGTATAACCCACTGAAGTCACTGACATGGATTACAGGATCCATTCCGTGCGCACTTGGTCTTGTGCTTGCGGGTACACATGAGGGTTGATAAGGCACTAGCGGGTCTGCACATAATCGTAAAAATATCCACCCTTAAACAACCAGGGCATCCGGGATTTGAACAGCCAACCTTCTGCACATGAGGTCGGCGTCTTATTCACTAGGCCACTGGCTCGGTCTGATAGCTGAGTCAGACGGTCAGCCAACGTCCACCACGGTGACAACACTACTCCAAGCGAGATGCCATCAGCGACTTGGCCAACATCTGAGGCAGTATTGATTGACCAGATAGTGCGAGGGGACACTCAACACTCCGCATTGACCCACAACTTATAACGACGGAGGGCTCTGTTCTGCTCAGAGTTCACATTCATTACAGACTTTAAGCGGACGGAATTAGTACCACCCCCCTTATGCAAAATGCATTCAGGTAAGAGTAAAGGTATTTCCATAACCAAATTTGATCGAAGGGGAGCGAGATGTTAAAGATCTCAATTGTTCTATGTCCAGCTTTACGAGGGTGGTGGGCTCTCCCTCGCTGCCTCAATTGTTCAATGTCCAGCTTTACGAGGGTGGTGGGCTCTCCCTCGCTGCCTCAATTGTTCTATGTCCAGCTTTACGAGGGTGGTGGGCTCTCCCTCGCTGCCTCAATTGTTCTATGTCCAGCTTTACGAGGGTGGTGGGCTCTCCCTCGCTGGGCTTTACGTCCTCACAGGGTATGTCATATCGGGGACATGTATGTGGTGATATGCTAAATACCTCGCTGCCTGTGCCTTCTCTGGCCCTGTTTAGGCTCTGGTACCCATTTCCCGATGCGTGGACTGGAGAGCGCTCGGACAAATCGGTTATTTGTTTTTGCCCCGAACGGGGGTCGCTACCCAGCGTGAAAGGCAACCACCTTAACCAATACAACACTCTGGTATGCAGACATACACGTGACAGATCTAGAGTTACGAGTGAAAGCCTCGGCACTTGAGAAATTCACAGATAACTAGCTATAGCACGCATGCCCCCCAAAACGGCGTAATGCTGTCCACGTGGTACAGTAAAAACAACAACAACAACAACAACAACAACAACAACAACAACAACAACAACAACAACAACAACAACAACAACAACAACACGGTGGTCGACTTTACACTACTGACCTTCAATTCTGCAAGGCAGAGTGTCCGAGACAGGATGATATTGGCCAGACATGTATACAATTATCTCCCTGGCATTTCTGACAAGTAGCGCACACAATAAAGTGCTGGTTGTGTAACCAGTTCGTCGCTACTGGGGTGTGTTCGAGGCCCAGGGTTCGGTGTGCTTTTCTACATTTTGCGGAGTCAACATTGAGTGTAGATTCTACTTGGACGAAATCCTCCCAAACTTGACGGTCACAATTGGCCACGCGAATAAGACGCCGGTGTAACACGAAATTTTTACTCCACGAAAAATTTACTCCGGAGTAAATATTTCGTACGAAATTCTTACTCCGAGTACACTTTTCGTACGAGAAAAGAACTCCCCAAAGGCACGAAAAAATTACTCCCTCCACGAAATTTTTACTCCCCATTTTTTTTTTACTTCCAGTAAAAATCTCGTACGCAAAAATGGGATGCGGGCGAAGGGATAATGCCAATAAGTGATCTCGCGCACACGAATGTCGCGCTACCCTCCTTCCACCCCTTCCACCACCAAGACTAACAGGGGACAAGGGAGTAAAAATGTCGTACACCTGGCATGGGAAGTTAAATTGCTTGTGTTTGGGTGAAGTAATTTATTCGTTATTTATTCGTCAGGGGAGTAACATTTGTGTACGAAATGTTTACTCGGAACTCACCTGTCTTTGGGAGTAATTTTCTCGTGAAATGGGGGAGTGCTTTTTTCGTAAAGGGAGTAACTTTTTCGTACGAAATTTTTACTCCGGAGTAAAAATCTCGTGGGAGTAATTTTCTCGTGTTACACCGGCCTCCCACGCGAAAGGTTGAGTGTTCGATTCCCGGCCTCGCCCGGTGGGTCAAGTGTGGAGATTGTTTCGACCTTCCAGGTCACCTTATGTGCAGACCTGCTAGTGCCGTATCCCTCTTTGTGTGTAATACACGCAAGCACAAGAAAAATTACGCAAAGATCATGTCATCCAAGTCAGAGTGAGAGAGAGAAAAAAAAGGTCCAAGAAAATGTTTCAACCGATTTTCAACCGATCATTATCAGTAACACTCTTAGGTCCGCTTGTAGTGTGTTTGTTTGAGTACAGGTCAGTTGCATATAATGTAATCCGCTTTGAGCATGCTTGTTTGGCATCGGATGGCAAACCCAGAGGTCCATAAGACAAACCTCAACGATACTCAAGAGGATATGCTGGCTTCGAGTATGCTTCGCTGACATCAAAAGAGGCTAAAGCCCGCGTTGAGCCTCGTGCACATCAGCAGGCACAAGTACATTCAAAGCGGATTATATTCA
>NW_027128803.1:40000-50000 GCF_037325665.1 Littorina saxatilis
CGAGAACTTTGGCGTTGTGATGTGGTGTAGCGGCTATGGTGTGTCGGTATGGGGGCCCGGGTAAGCTGAGGTGGAACCAAAATAGCTGAGGTGGAACCAAAATCGGTTCCGCGCAGCGCGCTGAGAGCACGTGTTGAAATATCTCATCGACCAGGTTGTGTCCAGGGTGTACCTGAATATGATCACCAAATTTGAAACAGATCCATCGAGAACCTTGGCCGCGCATCGCGCACAGACACACAGACACACAGACACACACACACACAGACACTAGTCGTATATATATATAGATGTTTGTATAAACGAGCATGAAAACCGCCCAATATTTTCACAGGATAACAGCATTCTCCAATTCGTCGTATGCCAAACATCTACAGATCGTTCTGCTGTTGCCGCTACAGTGCTACATGAATTAGTTTCCGTAAGACCCAAGAGACACGCCGAGTTTGTTTTAATGTTGCTGTCATCGGTATGTGCTACACCAACACAAACATTTTATAGCAATCTTCCACGTCGGCGGTTGCATAACTTTTTTTTCTTCCACAGAAACGTCTCAGACGTTTTGCGCACGATGTATTGATCGGAACGCGGACAAACGGATGCTTTTAGACCCGCCCGCTACCCCTTACACACTTCCTTTACAACCCCCCCCCCCCCTCCCAAACAAAAAAACACAAAAATAAAACACACGCAAAAGTGCTACTGTCACCAGACCTTTTTTTCTGCCTGACATGAATTTGTTGTGTGTGCGCAAAAGACAAACAAAGACAGACAAATACAAGGACACACAGACATTCACGTAGACACACATAGACCCACATAGACACACATAGACACACATAGACACACCCACAAACACCCACGTACACCCCCACCACACACACACACACACACACACACACACACACACACAACGTACCTGCCTGCTTTGTCCGCTAATTTACCTTAACTGTCGTCTTTTTTTTGCATTTCACATTTGTCACGTACGCGGCGGAGAGGATAACAGGTGTGTTTGATTTTGTCATCGATCTCTTTCTACAGCAAATCACCTTCCGCTGTTCCCAAAGATGTATGAGTCGAAGAAGAAAAGAAAGCATTAAATAATGGCGAAGCGTGCAGTACACCAAAGATACGGTTTTTTTTGTAATGCCAGGAGTGACACACGACTGTAAACTCTCACTGACAAACACACACTCGACTACCTTTGTGGTGGCAGGGACTACTTGTTGTTTGATGCTAATAACTAGTTTGTTTTCTCGCGAAGAAGTTCCATGTTGTGCTTGACAGTTGTTCTCTCTTCAGATTACTGCTGTGCCTTATTCCAGCGAATTAGATTTGGCAGAAATACAGAAAAGTTCACGACCGGTGAACAACAGTGCGATATTTTTTTTGTGGGTGTTGATCTTTGGTATCTGAACAAGAGAAGGAATGGTCTTGTCCAATAAAAATGCCTGGCAAGATCTGAAATGGTGAGCCCCACAGTTTTCATGAGAATGACTGCCATTAAAGGCACAGTAAGCCTCCCGTAAACCATCACAGAGCTCCCCGAGCGTCTAAATACAGTACAAGCATACTTCCATTTGAACGCTCACCGAACGGGAACATCTTGGCTGCTTTCTGTCGAGCGTGAGACATTTTCAAAGAACTTATTTTCGTAGACTTGTTCCGTTAACAACAACGGCGCCTCGTTTTTGCGCTAGACCTAACTTTTAAAATCTAAATAATAAATTGACAGCTTGTTACACAAACATTCTTTAATCATAAAAGAATTCGTTTTTCATCAAGACAAGATCAGAACAATTCGAAGTTGTGAAAGTTTAAAAAAAGAAAAGCCCGGAAGCAGGGTCACGCAAGGGTCGTAGCAGACGACGGCCGGTTTATCAGTGCAAATCGCCGTTCCTCTCAACAGTCAAAAGCCATCGCTAGAGTTCTTGTGAACCACAGCCGTTGTTTCGTGCATAAAAAAAACGTGCTATTGTAGATAAGCTCACGTCGAGTCGCATTCAAATGACTAACTATGACGACTGCATTGTGAAAAGGGAAAACTGGATCACACGGGTTCACGATGGCTCAGGGGTAAGATAAACCACGCAAAAATAAATTCTTTGAAAATTGTTCGCTCTTTACGGAGGGCACCTAGGATGTTCTCAATTGGTGAGTGTTTAAATGAAATGGTGTTTGTACTGTGTGTAAAAGCCTGACCGTATCTGTGATGGTTTACGGGAGACTTACTCTGCCATTAAGAAGGTCAGCAGAGACGTTTACATAGGAAGGTCTGTGCCTTTAATGTTCATATCAGTCGTCCGCCATTTTGCTTCGCTTGAGACGTCATTTCTGTAATGCATACTCGTAACGGCAGGCAGGAAATCAATCACTTTTTTACGACAGACATTGTCAGCTCTGCACACATACCATTAGTTTTGCCTAGGCAGTAAAATGTCATACGGTGATTGAGTTTGGGTCTCGGACGAAGAAAGGTGTGTGTGTGTGTGTGTGTGTGTGTGTGTGTGTGTGTGTGTGTGTGTGTGTGTGTGTGTGTGTGTGTGTGTGTGTGTATGTGTGTGTGTGTGTATGTGTGTGTGTGTCTCTCTGTCTGTCTGTCTGTCTGTCTGCCTGTCTGTCTGTCTGTCTGTCTGTGTCTGGGTCCTTCTGTCTGCCTGTCTGTTTGTCGGTCTGTCTATTCCTGTATCTGAATAACTGTTTAAGAATGCGTAAATTCGTGCGTTCTTGTGTGTATGGGCGCGCGTACGTGAGTGTTTTTACGCGTTCGCGGGTATGCTTATTTGCGTACGCTCTTTTCGTCACAAAGATCCTTACGTAGCGGTATCGTAGGTGACACAATTTATCAAATCATTTTGATTGTAGAACAAGGAGATTCGATTATTCTAACAAACACAAAATGTCTTCATTCAAGTCACCCAACGCGAGCTCTCGTCTGTGTGAGGAATGTAAGATATTGAATCATGTCAGCGACAGCTGCTGTCGTTATTGGGTCGTTACTGAATGCTTTGTTTTGATCAATATATTAAAGATACGAGCCTTCCTGTGTAAAAATTCACCGGGACTATATTGTTTAATGTTTAATGGAGATTACAACTTTTAGCAAAACAAGTGTTTTTTTTTATAGGTTTTTTTTATAGCTTTTTAGAAACTTCTTAATGTTACGAGGATAGACCTCAGTTTAACGTTAAAACAACACGTAGATTGTCAATTTATTCTTATTGGTGTTACCTCATGATCTCACTATTGGGAACTACGGGTGGCTAGCAGCAAAAAGAGTATCGCCACCCATATGTGTGAGTATATTTTAGTGTAATCTCTGAAATACTTTTTGCAAAATGGCCGATATCTGTTTTGAGTCACAGCGGTGACACGACGGTAGGACATAGATAAAGTCTCTCTATTTCTTTTTGTTCGCCTCTTTCTCTCTTTCCCTCCCCCTCTCCCATCCTCTCTCTGGCTCTGTCTTTGTATCCATCTCTCTCTCTCCCTCCCTCCCCCCCTCTCTCTCTCTCTCTCTCTCTCTCTCTCTCTCTCTCTCTCTCTCTCTCTCTCTCTCTCTCTCTCTCTCTCTCTCTCTCTCTGCCTGCACGTAACGTTGACCCGTGCCCGACCCGGCCTCAGATTCGAACCCGCGGCCCGAGGTTAAGAATTAAGTCCAACTGAGCTCCCTGATCAATTTTTCAAGTGCTAGATATCCCCAAAGCTTTAAAGTGGTGTTATTTTGAGCATCATTTGACTTGGCGATTCACCACACACACACACACAAATCAATAGTCAAGCAAGCAGTCAAGACTTGTATGTGGACAAGACCATCCTTCTACGTGCAAACACATCAAATATTAAAAGCATTGCCAGCTTTCTGAGCACATCGGACATCTTATTGTGACTGAATTAAATTTTTAACTGACACGAATGCCAGCGTGCATTATTTATTCTGCAAGAAATTCTCACTCGGCACAAGAAGCAACCAGTCCAAGCTCTCCATGGGATAAGACCATCATTCCACTTGTAGACACACACAAAATAGCCCGCCCTGTTTTGTGAGCAATGGTTAGGGTTAGGGTTAGGGTTAGGATCACATCCTCCCACACACACACACACACACACACACACACCCTCCCACACCCTAACCCTAACCCTAACCCTAACCCTAACCCTAACCCTAATTCTGTTTGATTTTGTGACTGGCACGCATGGCAATCTGCAAACTGTGTTAAGCAACAAATGTTCACTTTGAACAGAAAACTAGTGATGAACCGATCCAACATTGTATGTGCGATACGAATGTCCTTCTTCTTGAAAACACATCAACACATTGCTGTGAAAGTTGGGTTTTGCTGAATTGATTTTGTAGCTGAAACGTTTGTCAGTCTGCTCAAACTAAACAGCAAGACATTCTCACTCTGCACACAAATCAACCAGCCCATGTTTGTTTATGTGGGATACAAACATCCTGCCACTTAGAAACACACCAACAATCAATGGTCTGCCTTGCTTGCTGAGCAGAGTGTGAATTTTCTTTGAATGAGTTGATTGTGTAACTGACACGTGTGTACTTCTGCACAATTTGTTTAGCATTTGAATGAGTTGATTGTGTAACTGACACGTGTGTACTTCTGCACAATTTGTTTAGCAAGACATTTGCACTGTGCGTCGCAAGCAATCGGTCCAAACGTCCATATCGGATAATAAGATCATCCTTTCGCTTGCTTTACTTTCTGTGCAGACTGATACTTTGTTTTACTGAACTGGTTGTGTGTCCGTGTACAGTCCAAACTGTGCATACCGACCACCCAAGAGAACAAACACATGTGGTCCTTATAGGCCAGTGTACAGTCCAAACTGTGCATACCGACCACCCAAGGGAACAAACACATGTGGTCCTTAGAGGCCAGTGTACAGTCCAAACTGTGCATACCGACCACCCAAGGGAACAAACACATGTGGTCCTTAGAGGCCAGTGTACAGTCCAAACTGTGCATACCGACCACCCAAGGGAACAAACACATGTGGTCCTTATAGGCCAGTGTACAGTCCAAACTGTGCATACCGACCACCCAAGGGAACAAACACATGTGGTCCTTATAGGCCAGTGTACAGTCCAAACTGTGCATACCGACCACCCAAGGGAACAAACACATGTGGTCCTTATAGGCCAGTGTACAGTCCAAACTGTGCATACCGACCACCCAAGGGAACAAACACATGTGGTCCTTATAGGCCAGTGTACAGTCCAAACTGTGCATACCGACCACCCAAGAGAACAAACACATGTGGTCCTTATAGGCCAGTGTACAGTCCAAACTGTGCATACCGACCACCCAAGGGAACAAACACATGTGGTCCTTAGAGGCCAGTGGTCGTTATGGAAAGATGAATGAGCGCGTCTGGGGTGATAACGCGATACAACTCCTGTGATCTTGCCGCGAGGTTCCGCCTGTTACCATAGTCTTTTTACCGTATAAAATGCACGACTTATACACGAACTGTTACCAAAGCGACATGCTATTTGGGACCAATGCACGGTTTTTTCCTTTCTCGCGTGATCTTGCCGCGAGGTTCCGCCTGTTACCAGCCGAAAGAAAGCATAACCTCACCAGAACCGCCCATTGTTTTGCCAAGAACTTCGTCGGGGTTTCTTCAGGGTGGTCACAATGGACAGGTGGTCGTTGTCAAAAGGGGGTCGCTAGAGTAGGTTTGACTGTGATTATAACCTGTACGTCAATAAGAATTCTTTTTCATCTTCATGTTTTCATTTTAATGGGCAATGCAATTTTTTTTTATTGCGATCTGAAATTTTTATTTTATTTTTAGTTTGACATGATGGCTACTGTCTAAGTGAAAGGTTGTTCTCGTTCTATGATGAAGCTCGGACAGGTCTGCCGTAGTCCACACAGTATACGGTGCATAACGACACATGGGAAGGAGTGTTTCTTTAAAGCGTTGTTGTCGTAGCAGGGTTGTATTTGTGTGCAATGTCTGCCTGTCTGTCTGTCTGTCTGTATGCCTGTCTGTATGCCTGTCTCTGTCTTTGTCTGTCTATGTCTGTGCATCTCTCTCTCTCTCTCTCTCTCTCTCTCTCTCTCTCTCTCTCTCTCTCTCTCTCTCTCTCTCTCTCAAGAACCGGTTGTAAGAAAAGGCGTCGCCTTAAACCTCTATCCTTGAAAAATAAAGTTCCATCATCATCATCATCATCTCTCTCTCTCTCTCTCTGTCTCTCTGTCTCTCGCTCTCTCTCTCTCTCTCTCTCTCTCTCTCTCTCTCTCTCTCTCTCTCTCTCTCTCTCTCAAGAACCGGTTGTAAGAAAAGGCGTCGCCTTAAACCTCTATCCTTGAAAAATAAAGTTCCATCATCATCATCATCATCTCTCTCTCTCTCTCTCTCTCTCTCTCTCTCTCTCTCTCTCTCTCTCTCTCTCTCTCTCTCTCTCTCTCTCTCTCTCTCTCTCTCTCTCTCTCTCTCTCTCTCTCTCTCTCTCTCTCTCTCTCTCTGTTCGTTTATCCGTCCGCCTGTGTTTCTGTTTGACTGCAAGGATACAGATAAGATGGGTCAAAACCAAACACGACGACGCGACAGAGGAAAAGCAACAACAAACAAACACGCACACACGAAATAAGCCAGAAAAGCCCACAGGCACAAACACGTCAAATGGATATTATCATTACGGACATCCAAGAACAATTTCGTATGATTCATTCTGTCATGTGCACTCTCCTGAACTATTAACATTTCTGCCTTCCGACTTGTTTTCGCTGTAACCTGGCCCTCTCGATTCCTCTTTATGGAGTTTATATTGCTATTCTGTTAGACGAGAGGGATTTTTGTTTTTTTTGTTTTTTTTGGGGGGGGGGGAGGGTGGATAGTCTCACACACCCCAATTTCGACAATATTTCCACATTTCTACGGAAGTCGTTCAATATGCTTTATTTCAACAACAACAAAACGACACGTGCTTCCGGTTCAACTCGAGCAGACGTACGGTCTTTCATCCGCTCTCATAATAATCGAAGACATGCAATTCTACTTACCAATGCTTGCACATTCTAAAGATGATTCTGAATTTACATTACTCTCTTATTTTTTCGACGAAACATGATATATGCCCTTGTAGTTTGTACACAACCAAATCAGTCTTCGAACTGAGAAAGACAGTGTCCAGTGCAAAGGACGTTGCCGATTTGTCAAGTCTGTGAGAAGCGCGCGTGTTTACCTCACTTCAACAAGGACTTTCGGCCAAACAAACCACAAAAAAATGAGCCTTTTCGCTCTTCCAACATGTTGGTTTGTTTTGGCTGTATTTACATCCAAACTGGTTGGTCCGGTGTCAGAATAATGTGACTGGGTGAGACATGAAGCCTGTGCTGCGACTTCTGTCTTGTGTGTGGCGCACGTTAAATATATGTCAAAGCAGCACCGCCCTGATATGGCCCTTCGTGGTCGGCTGGGCGTTAAACAAACAAACAAACAAACATATTTACTTACATCAAAAACAAATCAACTTTGACGTTGTGTTAAGCACGAACTCCGCTGTGTTGTCCATCTGTATCTCTATACTCCATGTCTCTTCTTCTCACCTCTTTCTCACACATTCTCTCTTTCTCTCCCTCTCTCTCCCCCTCTCTCTCTCTCTCTCTCTCTCTCTATCTCTCTCTCTCTCTCTCTCTCTCATTCTCATTCTCTCCCTCTCTCTCCCCCTCTCTCTCTCTCTCTCTCTCTCTCTCCCTCTCTCCCTCTCTCTCTCTCTCTTTCTCTTTCTCTCCCTCTCTCTCCCTCTCTCTCTCTCTCTCTCTCTCTCTCTCTAGCTTCCTCTTTTTTCTTCCACTGTATCTCTCTCTTTTTTGTCTATCTCTCTTTCTCTCTCCCCCTCTCACTCTCCCATCTCTCTCTCCCTCTCTCCCACCCACTCCCCTCTCTCTCTCTCTCTCCCTCCCTCTCTCTCTCTCTCTCACTATCTCTCTCTCCACCTCCTTTTGTTGTTAACCTTTTAATTGTTTAATTTTTTAATTGTATCATTGTTTGTGTCTGTGCGTCCCAAGGATATATTGTAAATAAAGGCGTAGCCTTAAATCTTAATCCTTGTAAAATAAAGTTCAATTCAATTCAATTCAATTCAATTCTCTCTCCCTCTCTCTCTTTCTCTGCCCTTCTATCTCTCCCTCTCTCTCTCTCTCTATCTCTCTCTCCCTCCCTCCCTCCCTCCCTCCCTCCCTCCCTCCCTCCCTCCCTCCCTCCCTCCACACCCCCCCCCCGTCTCTCTCTCTCTCTCTCTCTCTCTCTCTCTCTCTCTCTCTCTCTCTCTCTCTCTCTAAAAGTATATGATAAACATGCACCATTTCGAACCTCTCGTGTGCAGCAACATCCCAAACCTAAGTGGCTTACAGACGACATTCAACATGCGATTGATTACCGCGATTTTCTTAAACGGAAGGGAAAAGAAGAAGAATACAGAAAACAGAGAAACAAAGTAACGTCCATGAAACGTGCAGCTCGTAGAAAGTATTACCGTGAGCTCGCTGCATCCAGTTCAAAACAAAACTCAAAAGCCATCTGGAAGGTGATCAACCAATTATCTCGTAAAGATACAGTAAAATCTTCCGTTATTGATATACCTGCTGATGATCTGAACATTCATTTTACTTCTATTGTTGACAAAATAATTACAACTGATAGATCGAAACAGAATAATCTGGACAAGTTGAAACAGTTTTGTGATTCAAAAAATATTACCCATAATTTAGACATTCCTCTGCTATCTGTTAGCGAAGTCTTCCATTATCTGTTGTGCTTAAAACAAACAGGTACTCGTGGTTTGGATAATCTTGATGGGAAAATTCTGAAGTTGTCTGCCCCTTTTATTGCAGAATCCCTTACATATATTTACAATTTGTGCCTTGACAAATCCTACTTTCCCAACAAATTAAAGGAGGCGAAAGTAATCCCGCTATTTAAATCAGGTAGTTCTTTTGACCCCGCCAATTACAGACCAATCTCAATTCTTCGTGTTTTATCAAAACCACTTGAAAAACACATATTTACACACTTGACCACTCATTTGAAGAAATACGATCTTATACATTCCAACCAGTCAGGTTTTAGAGAAAATCATTCGTACCACACAGCATTAACAAACTTTCTTGAAAGTTGGCTTAGTAGCATTAATAATAATCAACTCTGTGGTGTCTTATTCGTCGATTTTGCTAAAGCTTTCGACGTTATTAATCATGAATTACTATTAAGAAAATTAGTTGAATATAGAATGTCACCCCAAACCTTATGCCTGCTCTCCTCTTTCTTAGCTGGGCGAGAGCAGTCTGTCTGCGTTAATTCAACCGTATCCAGCAAAAGACCTGTGTTATACGGGGTTCCCCAGGGCTCTGTCCTTGGACCACTACTCTTTTCCCTGTATATTAATGATCTTCCTCTTAGTATTAATGATGACTGCGAACTCTTTGCTGACGATACGACTCTACACACTACTGATAAAAAATTAGACAAAGTTTATTCATCGTTGCAGAACAGTGTAGATGATCTCATTCATTGGACGGAGTATAACCACATGAGTCTTCACCCTAAAAAGACCAAATACATGTTAATAACAACAAGACAAAAGAGACAAAACATACGAAACAATCCTCATTCCATATTAATTGGTAACGACGCAATAGAGGAGGTAGGAGATCATAAAGTTTTGGGAGTAAATATCGATAATAATTTGTCTTGGGCCCATCATGTTCGGTCGGTATGTAAAACAATGTCCAGAAAAATATATCAGTTAAATAGAATGAAACACTTTCTAGATCAGCACTCAAGGTTATTATACTTTAACGCATATATACAAACCATCACAGATTATTGTTCAACCATCTGGGACTCTGCCAGTGCTAATATTTTAAAACCATTGTATAGTTTACATAGGCGAGCCCTGAAACTAATTTTACTGAAACAATCCAGTCTTGTATCTGATGATTATAAGAAACTTAAAATTCTCCCACTAAAA
>NW_027128803.1:57500-60000 GCF_037325665.1 Littorina saxatilis
TACACTACCATCAGACGACAGAGATGACAGAGGAGTGGATATCGGCACGGTGCCTGGTGGGGCGCAGCAAGCAGATATCAGCACGGCAGCGTGCGAGGCAGATACTGTGTCGATTGTCACCATAGGAGAAGAACAAGAGAAGGTTGCTCTCGGAGGAGAAGAGATTCTGTTCCGTCTCAGACTTGCCCACATCTATGGAGAGTATGACGAATTTGATCGACGTTTTTTTTTTCTTTTTCATTTTTCTTTTTCATTTTTTCATTTTTTTATTGTTCAATACTTGTTTGTCCCATCGCTTCCGTATTTTCGTTTCATCATTACCATTTGTTTTTTGTATGTGTGCAGCTTAGATTGGGCCAATCATTTGCGGCGCCTCAACGACAAGTCACGTGAGGATGTGCACGTGCAGATTCTAGACAAACTCAGAGAACAGCCAATCAGCATTCACCAGAAGATACGCCTATCCAGGTTAGTACTCATATGAAACATTGTTTTGTGTTCCTGACAAAAATCTGTCATTTTGCACGGATCGGGACAGTCTGTTTTCTACAAGACCGCTCTAGTGGTATAATATGTCACATGTTAGTCTTAGATACAAATAACATTATGTAGCGATCTATTTAATTAGAATTCTTCTTCTTTTTTTTACAACTGAACGCACACAAACATGCACTTTACTGTAGTCATGGCCAGCCACGTAAATATAAGTTTAAGTGGGCCTCTTTTTTATGGACGATTCAAATGCTGCGTGCCCGTGTAAATCAATCAATCAATAAGTGATAACAAACATGGTATCTGTTTGTATGATGTGTGTACATAGACTATGTCAATCGCATGTTGTGCAGAAAAAAACACGTGTACCACCTGTGATTACTCTTACTTCTGACATGAAATTGTACATTGTACAAAAGGACAATAATTGACAATATGTGAAACAATGTTATTGTGTCTGCTGGTGTCAACATGTGGTGGATCACAATAATCATATGTCATCATATGTTATTGGTCTATTTAAATCAATTCAAAATCAATATTCGCATTTTAACATTTGCCTGTCTTTACCTTTAGTCATGAACAATAAACAATAATTGATTTATAGTGAATAAAGTGTACACGGACTGACTTATTTCTTGTGTTTAAAGTTTGCATGCAGTGTACGGTACAGATCTGTCCTGACAAGCCGGTGTATTGCAGGTACCTGCGGGACAGGATGGACACCACCTCAGTGTCCAGTTTGACCAGTCAGCAGGCCAGAAAAAGACAGGTACGTTCGTCACAAAAAGCATTTTCTGTAAGGCTGAGAATTGACATGTTTTATTGTGCATATCTTTCTGCACGTGTATTCTTTGAAATCATGTGTACGTTCATCAGCTTATAAGATGATAGCTAGTGGTCAACTATTCTACAAAAGTGACGACTTGAACGCAGAAAACAGTAACAATAAGTTTCTTTAATAATCAGCTGCTCTTAATTGTGTCTCTTTCGTGCGTATCCCTCGTTCGTTTTATGCAACAATTTGAAAGGAGGAGCAATGGTAAAAGGGGCGCATGTTGACCAAACTATTAATTCCTTTTTTAAATTGTATAGGTCAAATAAAATGCAACGTTGTTGTTGTTGTTGTTGTTGTTGTTGTTGTTGTTGTTGTTGTTGTTGTTGTTGTTGTTGTTGTTGACGTTGTTCTTGTTCTTGTTCTTGTTAGTGTTGCTGCTACCGCTGTTCTTGCTCTTGTTACTCTTCTTGTTGTCCTCTCGGGACGAAGTTGAAGTTTTGAAATTGGCACACACATACATGGATCAGCGTAAAGATACAATGAGTATTCATCTGCTATTTTTCCATTACTGAAAGAATCGTCAGCAATCTAGGTAGAGTTTTTGTTCTTCATTTAACCATTCCCCGATCGTTAATACGATTAATAGTTTGATTTGCCGTCACCTTTAACTTTTTCTGAAATACGTTGTGTTCAGAAAAGCCGACGATCCAAATTCAAACCCAGTGTCGGGATCTGGAATGGAAACATCGGGACAATCTCCGGTAAAAGCACAATTTACTTGATAGATTAACTCAGCATATATCGACCTTTGTCCCTCTATTTATCTCTATCTACTTCAGTCCCTGTACCTGTTTGTCTGTCTGTCTGTGTGTCTGTCTGTTTGTCTGTCTGTCTGCCTCATTCTCTCTCTCTCTCTCTCTCTCTCTCTCTCTCTCTCTCTCTCTCTCTCTCTCTCGCCTAAAATCTCCATCCTTCTGTAATAAAGTTTAATTAATCAATCAATCAATCTCTCTTTCTCTCTCTCTTATTTTATTTCATTTGAAAAAATACATCTCTTTCCATTACTGATTATAAACGATTGCAAATTCTTCCTATCAAAGATAGATTTGCATATAACAAAGGTGTGATGATGTATAGAATGATGTCACTTATTGCCTCAAAATTCAAAATAAATCATTATAGAAAATGTAACAAATGATTTACCCCAACTCCAAGAATTGACCTGTACAA
>NW_027128804.1:0-19599 GCF_037325665.1 Littorina saxatilis
CCCCCCCCCCTCTACCCCCATTCTCCGAGGCCCCCTCTCTTCTATCTTTCTCTCTTAAAATCTCCCTCTCATAAACACACAGTCCGTCTCTCTCATACACTCACACACACACGCACACACATACACACACACACATTCCAAGAAATGCAACTCTTCACAATCCAAATACACACAAACACACATGTACAGACACTCACAAACGCGTACACACACACACACATATATACACATCCTCAATACCCCTAACACCCACCCCCTTCCACGAACAGACACACCAAACGTAAAGAGTGCGATTGCCCCCTGATATACATTGTATTTGATCATTACGAGGACGAGCACAGGTATATTATGATCCACAAGTTCGTAGCCCGTTTTTAACAGCTTGCTTCCCTTTATATAATAAACTGACCATAAGGCGTTGTCGTCCCGAACAAAATCGTCAACATCTCTCAAACCGTTTGGCATTCTGGTTAGGGAATTCCTTTAATGAAATGACGTCAGCGCTTTTCGGCGATTGGTTTATGCATTATGGAGCTAGACTGCCAACAAAATGTCCGTCACACTTGAAATTGGTACTATTTGAGTTTGCTTTTGAAACTGATACGAAGTGAACAAGAGCATATGGTCAGTTATCAACTTAACTTTTCTTCGAACAGTGAGATCGACAGAACGTACGGTAAACAAATACCAACGGAGAAACTCGGAAACCGACGAGTCGATGACTATGTTTCCACCTGAGACACAGTGGGCCCGAATTAGCTCAATCGGTAGAGCGCCTGAAATCAAAGTCGTTCATTTAGCCAGTCACGGGTTCGAATCTCTTAGCAGTCAAGAACATTTATCAATTTGTGTTTTAATGTTTCAACTTTTTCTCGCATATCCTGTATTTTATTCATTACACCTCCGGTATAGGGGTGTGTATAGGATTCGGTCGATGTGTTTGTTTGTTTGTGTGTTTGTGTTCGCATATAGATCTCAAGAATGAACGGACCGATCGTCACCAAACTTGGTGAACAGGTTCTATACATTCCTGAGACGGTCCTTACAAAAATTGGGACCAGTCAAACACACGGTTAGGGAGTTATTGGTGGATTAAGATTCTACAAGGACTTATAGATGGACATATTAATGGTCAAAGGGAAATAACCTTCTCAGTTGGTGGCAGTGAGAATGGTAAGGACGGGGGTGTTTTTCCTACCTCGGAGGAATTTCTTGTTTTAATTAATTCCAAAGGTTTTGAGGGATGTATTGAAGATTGAATTTATCAAAGGGTTGCATATTAGTTCGTACAAGAAGTGCATTATTTAGAAGTAGCTAACCACCATTACGTACAGTCGATGCACGGTGATACAATCGCCTATTTGGCTTTTCCCAAAAGTCGATGTTACTACAAATAGAATGAGGAATTCTTGGAAATAGTTCACTGGAAGTAGCCAGGCGGGGGATGTAGCTCAGTCGGTAGCGCGCTGGATTTGTATCCAGTTGGCCGCTGTCAGCGTGAGTTCGTCCCCACGTTCGGCGAGAGATTTATTTCTCAGAGTCAACTTTGTGTGCAAACTCTCCTCGGTGTCCGAACACCCCCGTGTGTACACGCAAGCACAAGACCAAGTGCGCACGAAAAAGATCCTGTAATCCATGTCAGAGTTCGGTGGGTTATAGAAACACGAAAATACCCAGCATGCTTCCTTCGAAAACGGCGTATGGCTACCTAAATGGCGGGGTAAAAAACGGTCATACACGTAAAATTCCACTCGTCCAAAAAAAACCAAAAAACCCCGAGTGTACGTGGGAGTTTCAGCCCACGAACGCAGAAGAAGAAGAAGACTGGAAGTAGCCGATAATTATGCAAAACTTTGATAAATTCGATCTTCAATACATCCCTTAAAACCTTTGGAATTAATTAAAACAAGAAATTCCTCCGAGGTAAAAAAAACACCCCCGTCCTTACCATTCTCACTGCCACCAACTGAGAAGGTTATTTCCCTTTGACCATTAATATGTCCCTCTATAAGTCCTTGTAGAATCTTAATCCACCAATAACGAGGAATTCTTGGAAATTGTTCACTGGAAGTAGCCAGGCGGGGGATGTAGCTCAGTCGGTAGCGCGCTGGATTTGTATCCAGTTGGCCGCTGTCAGCGTGAGTTCGTCCCCACGTTCGGCGAGAGATTTATTTCTCAGAGTCAACTTTGTGTGCAGACTCTCCTCGGTGTCCGAACACCCCCGTGTGTACACGCAAGCATAAGACCAAGTGCGCACGAAAAAGATCCTGTAATCCATGTCAGAGTTCGGTGGGTTATAGAAACACGAAAATACCCAGCATGCTTCCTCCGAAAACGGCGTATGGCTGCCTAAATGGCGGTGTAAAAAACGGTCATACACGTAAAATTCAACTCGTGCAAAAAAACAAAAAAAAACACGAGTGTACGTGGGAGTTTCAGCCCACGAACGCAGAAGAAGAAGAAGACTGGAAGTAGCCAATAATTATGCAACCCTTTAATAAATTCGATCTTCAATACATCCCTCAAAATCTTTGGAATTAATTAAAATAAGAAATTCCTCCGAGGTAGGAAAAACACCCCCGTCCTTACCATTCTCACTGCCACCAACTGAAAAGGTTATTTCCCTTTGACCATTAATATGTCCCTCTATAAGTCCTTGTAGAATCTTAATCCACCAATAACGAGGAATTCTTGGAAATTGTTCACTGGAAGTAGCCAGGCGGGGGATGTAGCTCAGTCGGTAGCGCGCTGGATTTGTATCCAGTTGGCCGCTGTCAGCGTGAGTTCGTCCCCACGTTCGGCGAGAGATTTATTTCTCAGAGTCAACTTTGTGTGCAGACTCTCCTCGGTGTCCGAACACCCCCGTGTGTACACGCAAGCACAAGACCAAGTGCGCACGAAAAAGATCCTGTAATCCATGTCAGAGTTCGGTGGGTTATAGAAACACGAAAATACCCAGCATGCTTCCTCCGAAAACGGCGTATGGCTGCCTAAATGGCGGGGTAAAAAACGGTCATACACGTAAAATTCCACTCGTCAAAAAAACAACCAAAACAACACGAGTGTACGTGGGAGTTTCAGCCCACGAACGCAGAAGAAGAAGAAGACTGGAAGTAGCCGATAATTATGCAACACTTTGATAAATTCGATCTTCAATACATCCCTCAAAATCTTTGGAATTAATTAAAACAAGAAATTCCTCCGAGGTAGGAAAAACACCCCCGTCCTTACCATTCTCACTGCCACCAACTGAGAAGGTTATTTCTCTTTGACCATTAATATGTCCCTCTATAAGTCCTTGTAGAATCTTAATCCACCAATAACTCCCTAACCGTGTGTTTGACTGGTCACAATTTTTGTAAGGACCGTCTCAGGAATGTATAGAACCTGTTCACCAAGTTTGGTGACGATCGGTCCGTTCATTCTTGAGATCTATATGCGAACACAAACACACAAACAAACAAACACATCGACCGAATCCTATACACACCCCTACACCACGCCGTAGACGGTGGCACGCCTAGTTTTTTCCACCGCAGGAACAACACCCAATTCGTTCCCCCGCACGCGGAAGAAAAATTGTTATCTCGCAAATTGCCCTGTGAAGGTACGTTGTGGCAAATCACATTATCAAGTATAGATATTCTGCAGAAGCAGAATTGCCTAGGCTATATGTATAATATGTAACTTATGTCTTGTTGTGTACTCGTGAACAGTGGCGTTCGATTTTCTGCCGAAGTCCGTGAAAATTATACAGAGAGGTCTCAATTTCGTACAAATTAACCTAGAACTACCATTTAAAGCACTATTTTAATACTCACAGTTTAATCTTCGATACCTTGCAGCCGTGTATGCGCGTTTTTGGGCACCAGCATCGTGGATAAGCTGCTCTAATCTAGCGTTATTTTGTGGTACTCGATTCTCAGTGGGTAAGGTCCCCCGCAGACACCAGATAAGGTCCCCCGCATTTTTGCCGGAGTGCCTACTACGCCCCCCCGCACATGCGCGCTGAAAAAGCACATCATGCACAGCAAAACTGACCCGTTTGAAGCGTTTTTATTTGACAGATGGAGACCAGCGACCACACGCTATCTGCCGGGGAGGTGTCTGGGGAAGTAATCGACAGCTACCTAGACATCAGTAGTGAGGTGACTATAGGTGAGACAGTCCCTTTACAGACTTCTACACCGAAGAAGGTTGGTCTCCTCCATTTGTGTGACGAATGCGGATCAGCATACAAACACAAGCGAACATTGGACAATCACAAACGTGAGAAACATGGCAACGAATCTCGTTTTGTATGCATAGTTTGTGACAAGAGGTTTGGTCGACAGGTAGATTACCAGTCTCATATGAACAAGCATGCAGGCACCAAACCTTTCCAGTGTGGTGTTTGCAAAAAATCGTACGCACACAAACGCAGTCTGGACAAGCATATATGTCTGGGTGAAAAGCCGGGGTTTTAGTGCCAAACCTGTCAAAAGTCGTTCATGAGAAGAAAGTATCTTCGTGACCACCAAATCACCCACTCTACTGGCTACGCTTATTTATGCAATGCGTGCATGAAGCGGTATAAGCATCGCTCTGGTCTTGCCAGGCATAGGCGTCGGGCTCAACAAGATGGAAACTGCATATAACACATATAGGCTACTATAATGCCTACATTCACACACTTGCAGAGGAACAACTTCTTTTAATTTCCATAACATTCAAGAATAAGTGTGCTCGACAGTTTTATATGACACGCAGTTAATCAGGTTTGTTTTGTTTATGACCACAACAACAAAAAAAGAGACAGAGAGTTGAGTGCTTTTTGTTTTTGTTTTATAATTCTGCTTTGTTAAAAAGCACAATCCTTCAAGTACAAACGATTCTCCTCATCATATGAAGTCTTGCATGCCTGTCAGAGTATATCTCTGGACTCAAAGCAAAAAGTAACAACCTCACAGCTTCCTGTGTAAAGTGGACATATTTATGTGCAATTCTTTCACACACACACACACACACACACACACACACACACACACACACACACACACACACACATGCACGCACGCACACACACACACACATACACGCACGCACGCGCGCACACACACACACACACGCACACGCACACACACTAAAACAATGGTTAATCGGTGACTTATTGCTCGTGCCAAATGTTGGAGTACATCTGAAGATGTCAGAGTCCAATCACATCCATAATTAGTGGATTTACACAAAAATTATAGCTGTATGTCATTTTTTCTGATAAACATAACGGCGGGGGATCTTACCCTAGTGTTGCGGTGGGGCGTAGTAGGCAAATCGACCAAGCTGCGGGGGATCTTACCCCGTCAAATTTCACTGTTGATCTTTGAACCGATCGTGAGTTTAAACTAAGGTAAGCTTAAACTTAAAAATGAAGAGCAGTATCCACAAGTAGTTTGACTTTGACCAGCAAAAAGATTTAAGCCCTTCTGTTGACCGTGCTTTGTGTTATTTCAACATTTTTAACGTGGGAGACAGTATTTCTGACTTGTCTTGATGACATTTCTTCTCTTATGTAGTACACGAGAGTGTAAATGGTAAGACAACTAGCTGATCCAATGCAAAATAAAGTACAGAACAGTATGATATAAACTTCAATACTAGAAAGTCTGGTTATCTACTATTTTAAGGCATTGATTTGGAGACACCTACCATGTTGTTCGTCTTGCGGGGGAACGAATTGGGTGTTGTTCCTGCGGTGGAAAAAACTAGGCGTGCCACCGTCTACGGCGTGTATACCGGGTGTGTAAATAGAGCACTTCTCGTACGAACTAATGCCCCACATTTTCCCCCCACAGACACCTTATCCATGCCTTGGGGCCACACCTGAAACTGAGGACAATGGCGACAAGAGGCGTACAGGAGACCGGACAACACTTACATCCCAGTCGCTTGGTCTGCTGAGGACCGCTGATGTAACATCGTTTACACAGAGTCATATCATTTTACATCGTAGTTTGTATCTTAACATTTAGTCTTTTTCTCATTACACCCCCGGTATAGGGGTGTGTATAGGTTTCACTGGATGTGTTTGTTTGTTACACCCCCGGTATAGGGGTGTGTATAGGTTTCGGTCGATGTGTTTGTTTGTTTGTTTGTTTGTGTGTTTGTTTGTTTGTTTGTTTGTGTGTTTGTTTGTGTTCGCAAGTAGATCTCAAGAATGAACGGACCGATCGTCACCAAACTTGGTGAACAGGTTCTATACATTCCTGAGACGGTCCTTACAAAAATTGGGACCAGTCAAACACACGGTTAGGGAGTTATTGGTGGATTAAGATTAAGAGTGACATATTAATGGTCAAAGGGAAATAACTGTCTGTCTGACTGTCTCTCTGTCTCTCTGTTTCTCTGTCTCTCTGACTTCTGACTTCTGACTTCTGACTTCCGACTTCCGACTTCTGACTTCTGACTTCTGACTTCTGACTTCTGACTTCTGACTTCTGACTTCCGACTTCCGACTTCTGACTTCTGACGTCTGACTTCTGACTTCCGACTTCCGACTTCTGACTTCTGACTTCCGACTTCCGACTTCCGACTTCTGATTTCCGACTTCTGTCTTCTGACTTCTGACTTCCGACTTCCGACTTCCGACTTCTGACTTCCAACTTGTGACTTCCGACTTCCGACTTCTGACTTCCGACTTCCGACTTGTGACTTCTGACTTCCGACTTCCGACTTCCGACTTCTGACTTCTGACTTGTTACTTCTGACTTCTGACTTCTGACTTCTGACTTCCGACTTCCGACTTCTGACTTCTGACTTCCGACTTCCGACTTCCGACTTCTGACTTCTGACTTCCGACTTCCGACTTCTGACTTCTGACTTCCGACTTCCGACGTCTGACTTCTGACTTCTTACTTCTGACTTCTGACTGTCTCTCTGTCTCTCTGTTTCTCTGTCTCTCTGACTTCTGACGTCTAACTTCTGACCACACTTGTTAGCAGTGCCTGCTCAGTTGGTGGCAGTGAGAATGCTAAGGACGGGGGTGTTTTTCCTACCTCGGAGGAATTTCTTGTTTTTGTGAGTTTTGTTTGGATCTCTGTTCTTCTTACCGCCTTGTCTTCGTTGGCTTGTTTGCATACTATTCTTTTTTACCCGGTGAGGGGGAGTGACTGGGGAGAGACCTGCTGACCGTGTCTCTCCTACGTGCCATACTAGAATGTTAAGATGTTATCAAGGTGCAACATGTATAATATTTATATTAACCTTTGAAAATGGCGCTGGACGTCATGATTTGCTCAAGCGTCCATGTGTGAATATGCCTGATTATACGCGAGGTGTGTGTGTGTGTGTGTGCGTGCGTGTGTGTGTGTGTGTGTCTGTGTCTCTGTGTCTGTGTGTGTGTGTGTGTCTGTGTCTCTGTCTGTGTGTGCGCGCGCGCGTGCGTGCGAAGGGGGTGTGGGGGGATGAAACGCAACATGATGTTTACATGACGAATGATTTGAGTACATATTATGTTATATACCTCTCAAATATCAGATCTTGATCAGTTGCAGAAAAGTCGATGTTCGGAAATAACTCCTGGAAGTGTGTTTGGGTTGTGGGAGAGTTACTTGTCCTTTCTTTTCCTTGGCAACACCGAGGCAAGCTACAGATGACACTGGTTGTCAATCACGTTCGAGCGATTTGCCTCCGCGATTGGTCAGGGATGTGTGCCAGTGAAATCCTGCAAACGACTGACATCCCAGTGAGGAATAGCTCCGATCTGTGCTTTCTGCACTTTTCGTGCGTTACAACGCTTTTTTTCATTCGAAAGTATACGGACACCCGGGTTGACATTGTCATTGCCGCTTCTCTCAGTGCACAGATCGAGCGACCACGCGTGGAGACTCACCGCTTGCTAGTGATTAGCCTTCAATGCCACATGTAGCTTGCTCTTTGTTTTCAAGAAATGCAACTCTTCACAATCCAATAAAAGAATGAAAAAAACAAGTCGCGTAAGGGGAAAATACAACATTTAGTCAAGCTGTCGAACTCACAGAATGAAACTGAACGTAGTCCGCCGCTAGTGCAAAAGGCAGTGAAAGTGACGAGCCTGTTTGGCGCGGCAGCGGTTGCGCTGTGCTTCATAGCACGATTTACTGTACCTCTCTTCGTTTTAACTTTCTGAGCGTGTTTTTAATCCAAACATATCATATCTATATGTTTTTGGAATCAGGAACCGACAAGAAATAAGATAAAATAGTTTTTGAAACGATTTTGGAAATTTAATTTTGATCATAATTTTTAATTGTTTTAATTTTCAGAGCTTGTTTTTAATCCAAACTAACATATTTATATGTTTTTGGAATCAGAAAATGATGAAGAATAAGAAGAACGTAAATTTGGATCGTTTTATAATTTTTATTTTTTTTTACAATTTTCAGATTTTTAATGACCAAAGTCATTAATTAATTTTTAAGCCACCAAACTGAAATGCAATACCGAAGTCCGGCCTTTGTCGAAGATTGCTTGGCCAAAATTTCAATCAATTTGATTGAAAAATGAGGGTGTTACAGTGCCGCCTCAACTTTTACAAAAAGCCGGATATGACGTCATCAAAGACATTTATCGCAAAAAAGGATATCATTCCCAGGAATTCTCATGTCAAATTTCATAAAGATCGGTCCAGTAGTTTAGTCTGAATCGCTCTACACACACACACACACGCTCACACTCACACACACACACCCACACACACACACACACACACACACACACACACACACACACACACACATACACCACGACCCTCGTCTCGATTCCCCCTCTATGTTAAAACATTTAGTCAAAACTTGACTAAATGTAAAAAGAACATCGACAGAGTTATTTCCGGAATCCACCGATTGTATTTGCTTTTAACCTAAAAGCATTGAAATGTTGAATTTGAATTTGAAATCGTTGCATTAAAACAGATTTTTAACATATTGCTCATTTCATAGAGAAACGCTTTATACACATGTTTAAGAAATCCATTCCAGTGAACACAGGGAAAGCATGTCACATAGTATCTCCCTTTCTTTCTGACTCGTTTAACATGAAGGCAGCAACTATCAAGTAACAACGCCGTATAGCAGTCTTTGCCTAAAGTGTAATGTGATACCTCAATTTTGATTGTGCTAAGCTGTACTATAACTGCAATTACGGAAACGAGTTTTATAAAATAATGAAATCCTCAGTAGGTTTGGGTCTTCTCAATCTTTGTAAACAAAAAATAAAAAAAGGCAAACGCCTACGGCACACACACATCCTCCTACTCGCATATGATTGCATTTGATGCTCTGTTTGTAAACTTGGTTTTTTTTCGTTTAAAATAAAGCACACAAAAATTAGTTTGACATCTTGCTTTATTCGAATTGAAAGTGTTCTCTATTGATTCGTTGTTGTACGTGTGTGTTTTTCCATGCTTTATTTCGTTCTTGGTTGTTTTTCGTTTTATTCCTAATCCTTCAGTAAGATAACAGACTACTCTGGTAGTGAGAAAGAGAGAGAAAGTCCTTCTATACAAGTCTCAAACTCATTTGGTTCCAGGTATGCCTATTCACAAGAGTAAAGTTAAATTTGGGTTGTTTTGTGGTGCTGTCTTGAGGTCTCAATTCTCTAGGCAACTCGTGTAGTTCAGTATATACTCATTTGCAAAAGTTACGTTGAGTTTGGGTTGCGTTGTGGTGTTCTCTTGCAGTCTACCGGGGTTCTATTCAATTATCTATCTCACAAAACCAACAAGTTCTCTTACCAACTCGCGTAGTTCAGAGTATACTTATTCGCAAAAGTACGTTATATTAAGTGTTTCGGTTGTTTTGTGGTGCTCTCTTTTGCAGTTTCACAAGGTTCCATTCAAATATTTATCAGCAAAACAAAATATTTTTCTCGCGAACTCGTGTAGTTGATTGTAGACCTATTCACAAAGTAATGTTGAGCCAGTTCAGATTTTTGAGTTGATCTTCAAAATTGCGGCTTCTTGGGGGTAAATTATATCCAGCCACAAAACTAACGCGATTTTATCAGAGTGTGTTGATATCTATATCTTTCGGAATATCTTTGCATGTAGATTCAAGCTTTCGACAGCAAAATAAAATGTCGCATGTTGCTACCATACTTATACGTACATATGTGTACAAGTTATTTATATATGCATGTACGCAGAAACAATAATAACCACAAATAATATTAAAACAAATAGCTTATTGATTGCAAAAAAAATTAGCAACAAATGGGATTATCGTAATACTTGAGGAATGTTATAGCTTGGAAAAAAACGTATAAGGCGATCGAATTATCAAGCAGTCGAACACAGTCGTACTCGACATTGAAAGTGGACTGGAAAAAACCCATCTACGAACAAAATTATTTCCCTCGCGTACACAGTCACAGATTGTGACAGACGCTTAACACCAGATGTCGTTTGTCATCCTATAATACTGCATGTCCGCTGAATACAACGCATCTTATTGCTATGTAAAAAACAAACAAATCATTCAAAACGATTCGTCACGAGTATATGGGCATATTAAATGTTGAGTTTTCACCAACAGCTGTTTCCTCTGAAAGATGCCAAAAACAATAAGAGTTGAGGGGACGAACCTATTGATCAATGCAACGCAGCAACGTTGATGGAGGAAAAATGACAAGCTAAAATTAATGTCAGTGGCAGATGATTGAGGGGGCAGAACTACCTGAGATTTCATGAAAAATCACTTTTTGTGTGTTTTGTTTCGCAATGCCACTTTTTAGATACAAAATGGCTAACATTTTAGCAGAAGGCAATATAACCCTCGCTATGAAAGTGCTGAATGAGAATTTGTATTCACAGTCGGTGTGCAAATATTCAACATTTTGTGGTAAAAAAGCTAACGAAATTTTAATATTTTTTCTTGTTTTTTTTAAAGATATCTTAAAACTATTTAAGATAGAAAATTCTAGTTTTCCACAAAAATGATCTAAATCATTTGCAGGAGGCCGAACCGACGTTTTTGTGGCTAGTACAAATGGTATGGAAGGTACGTTTAAAAACCCCAAAAAGTATTACATTTTGTCGAAAAAGCCATCAATGTGTCAAGGTCATATATAGCATTAGCAAACCGATTATCGGTTCGGCTTCCAGAGCAACAAGTTAAAACTGCTTGTGACAAGTGTTTAACACCTTTATCACATACTTTTTCAGCCATCTTTTTGAAAACAGACTATATGATTTTCTGTCACAATTATACACAGCTTCACACAAAAATGCCCTGTGCTCATTATAATTAACATATTCAAAAACTTCTTTTTTAGTAGAACACTATGCCATTTATCTATATACAGCCAATAATGTGAACAAATATAATAATATTTAAGGTGTGTACTAAAAAGACAAAAAATGTACCGTCCGCTAGGTAGTACTGCCCCCTCAAAGAACGTTTGTTTAGCTTATGAAAAGCTGTGCCGGATGTTCAAAACACCACCACTACCTACAAAAACAACAACAACAACAACAACAACAACAACACATTTCAATCAAACCTTGTTTCAATATAATCTTCAGTCCACACACACACACCCACACCCACACACACCGGCACGGTTGGCCTAGTGGTAAGGCGTCCGCCCCGTGATCGGGAGGTCGTGGGTTCGAACCCCGGCCGGGTCATACCTAAGACTTTAAAATTGGCAATCTAGTGGCTGCTCCGCCTGGCGTCTGGCATTATGGGGTTAGTGCTAGGACTGGTTGGTCCGGTGTCAGAATAATGTGACTGGGTGAGACATGAAGCCTGTGCTGCGACTTCTGTCTTGTGTGTGGCGCACGTTATATGTCAAAGCAGCACCGCCCTTCGTGGTCGGCTGGGCGTTAAGCAAACAAACAAACAAATAAACAAACACCCACACACACACACACACCTGTCATGCTTTAAGCAAACAGAACAAGCACGAGAGAGCCCAAGAGAGACAACTCAGGGAGCGACGAACTCACCAAAAGAGCAGTTGATTGTGTCCCTTAATACGGGTCAGCGGACACTCGTGTTTCTTTGAGTAACGGGGATCAGATATTTTAGCTTTTGTGCTAATGGCGAGGAAATAAGCAGCCGTAATGAAATGATAACGTTTTACAGTTGGAGAATGACTACCATCAAAGGACAGAAGGCTCCGCATCTATACAACAACCTTGAGACATTCGACAAACACACACAGAGACACACACAGAGACACACACACACACGCACGCACGCACGCACACACACACACACACACACTGATACACACCCTCAAACACACACACACACACACACACACACACACACACACACACACACACACACACATTGAACACCAGAAGAACGTGCGGCGTTCAGTTAAGGACGCTGCCCAGATCCTACACAGCCGTCATCGATCATCAGCATGACCCGACTGATGACTGTCCCGTTCAGCATCAAGGATTCTTCACACACCCCACCTCCCACACGTCTTCGGCTCACAAAGGGCACACGTTGTTGGATTTCTGAACACGGCACCTCCGAACACTTTCTAACATCTCTCTCCTCTGAATGACTGTAGGGTTTCAACCTACAAATGTCAAGGTTGTAAGTCGCATTCAGCACGGCGGCTGTGTTGCTAGGCGCCGAAAGCTGACGACCTTCAAAAGGTCTCAAGGTCAGCGGAAACACGTGATCCTTTGGAAAGACGTAGACTGGGGCAAAGTAGGGATCGGCGTCAACAATGTGATTGCTCGTGAGGTTGTAGAAGCTGATGTCGACGTAAGGGAATCGCCAGGTCGTGCCGCTGACGGGAGTAGCGAGTGAAGAGTACAACTTCCAGCGGACTCGCTGGTCAACGTTGAGGGTGTAGCCGCGAGGCTCGAGTAGCTCGAGGGTCTTCCGCAGCTTGTCCCGGCTCGCGAAAGAGACCATGACGTCAACGTCGTCGTCCCACGGGATCAGTCCGTGATGACGCCACGACCCCAGCAGAGTGCCGCCGTACATGAAGAACGGGATGCCGGCCTCCTGCAGCGTCGTGTGGAACTCGCCCAGGGCGTCCAGCAGCAACTCGCGCTGCTCTCCCGTCATCACCACCTGGAACTCGGCAGGGTCCCGCGCGCACTGCCTGCTCACCAGGACGACCAGCAGGAGAAGGATCAAGGCGAGCTGACAGGCCAGCAGAGGCCTTTTCCACCTGGACAAGGAGTGTCTAAGACTGGACCAGCCTTTACACATCGGGGCAGGATGGCCTAAGCTGACCAGCCAGTGTCCGGCAGTGTTCGGGGCAGAAAGAAAGGACTCGCCTCGGGTCATGGTTTCCCTGAGTGGTGCTGCCGATGGATGCTGGGAGGATGGGTTCTTCTCCAACAGCGGAAGAGCTCATGTGTGTCCGATGTTTGTGAATTCGGCACCTGCCAATGTGAAGTGAAGTCAGTGAAACCATTATTTTCTGGTGAATATTTCTGTGAACTAATTGTTCTCTCTCTGGTAATAAACACACAGATTCACTGCGTTGAATGTTATTGCTGCACCCTCCCTACCCCACCCCCTGAAAGGTTTCTGTCCCCGTACGCGCCAGTGTTGCTTATGTAGCCGTGTGGCGATTTGACGTACTGTTAATGTTGTTTCTTTCTCTCGTTCCCTACCCCAATTATTCCCCTTGACCATGCGTGTATGTGTTTGTTCCGTGGTGTCGTGTATGTCTTTGTGCGTAGATGCTGGGTTTTAATTGGTTAATCCCTTAACGGATGCGTACGCATTCACCCCCGACAGTGCGAGTTCAGGGCCGGACTAGGCGAAGAGGAGGGGGGGGGGTTGCCAGTGGTGGCCAAGGGGGATGTCCCCCCTGGCGGCAGGGGCGGATCAGTTCATTTTATGACTGGTTTTTTTCAAAAGTATATTGTGAAGATATGGGTATGAAGGCGCGAAGCGCCGAGCCGACGGCGCGAAGCGCCTAGCTTGCTAGGGGGGTCCGGGGGCATGCCCCCCCGGAAAATTTTTGAAAAAAAGGATGCAAAATGGTGCAATCTGGTGCATTCTGAGGATGATCATTACCAGTTTCAGGCCGCAGATTTTGTCACTGATTAATACCCCAAAAATGGAAACTCAATGTAAAATAAAGAAATGCATACCTCATTCAATATTTTTATTTTTTGGCTGGGGGGGGGGGGGGGTCCGGAAACCCTAGAACCCACCCCCCCCCCCCTCGTTGTGGGGGTCTGGGGGCGAAGCCCCCTGAAGCTGACGGGTAGGTCATATTCTGAGATAGGAAAATGGTCGCTCCTTGCATGAAACGGCATAAAATAAGCAATAATAAAAAAAAATTAAATAAGTAAGGTACATGTTTAGGCTAGGGGGGGGGGGGGGGGGTTGCGCAACCCCCATAACCCCCCCGGTAGTCCGGCCCTGGAGTTCAGTCAGTCTGACCGGTGATTTCGCTGTGTGTGGATCGGCCTGTGTGCTTAAGCCTTGAGACCGGTGTTCTATTTGAAACAGTTCTTTGTGTTGGTGTGACATCTTTTGAAATACAGATAGCCTGTGCTGGATTGTGAGTATCATCTTTGACCTGTGGTTTAATAGCTTATTTACCATCAGCGAGGTGAGTGATTCAGACCGGCGATGTGTTGAACAGTCCCGCCGTAACTTCGTGTGTGTTTAGTTCTTCATTGAGGAGTGAACTGTAAGTAGATGCTGTTTCTTTTGTTTATATTGAATTTTGCTTGTCTATAATATGTTCTGATCGTATGAATGATGCTATGGTGTGCACGTATGTATGTAGCTATTTTATACTAGTGGCGTTATAGCGTCAGTGTCGTTGTTTCGCCGTTGAGACCCAGTTTTTCCGCGCTAGCCTAGTTCTTTGTTTTGTAATAGCGTGTCCTGTGTTGCGGGCGCGTCACATCCTGTGTGACGTTATAGATAGCGTAGCGCCCCCTGTAGTAACTTGTGAAGTTATCGGTCCTTGTCAGTGTGTCACGCTCCGATGGTTTAAGACCGAAAGGCGTGAAGCGTATCCTCAGATACCTATTTTGTAGGGAGTTAGTCCCGTCTCTCCCATTATTTCTGGTGTACAATTAATAAAAGTCACGTTATCGCAACCTCTGTCTTGGCGTCTCATTTATGCTGCCTGGCCTATTTCCCCCCCCCCCCTTCCACTCCACCCTATCACACTTAGTAAGCTTGTGTAAATGCCATCGTTCGTGTGGCTCCATACCAGTATCATATACCCATCGGCCCTCTCCGATCATGTCTTGGCTAAAGACACAAAATCACCCAGAGCTGGTCATAGTGCGTTTGATGTCACGTTACCGCGTCTAGGTCGCGATGACCCAAAGAAGTGATGCATAAGGGTTCGGCTACTGTGATCTCATCTGGGTTAATTTGACTTCTAATTTCAAATCGGTTCACAATGGCGCAGCCTGGGCCGGCTTTTTGTTCACTTTGATGCAGAATATCAAAAAAACAGGCACTTGACACCATGTGGACGGGGCCTTCGGGTTGGATACCGTGCTCTCTAGACTACTTCTATATTGTAATATGGATTGGAGGGTTTGTTTGTTTGTTTGTTTGTATTGTTTGTTTGCTTAACGCCCAGCCGACCACGAAGGGCCATATCAGGGCGGTGCTGCTTTGACATATAACGTGCGCCACACACAAGACAGAAGTCGCAGCACAGGCTTCATGTCTCACCCAGTCAGATTATTCTGACACCGGACCAACCAGTCCTAGCACTAACCCCATAATGGTAGACGCCAGGCGGAGCAGCCACTAGATTGCCAATTTTAAAGTCTTAGGTATGACCCGGCCGGGGTTCGAACCCACGACCTCCCGATCACGGGGCGGACGCCTTACCACTAGGCCAACCGTGCCGGTGGGTTGGAGGGTAGGGCTCCCGCCATCCTAACCACGTGGCATCCAACACACCAGTTCCGCCCACCTCGTATCGAGTGCCCATGGTCAAAACCATGTGTGCTAGTGTGGGATCTAGTATAAGATAATTGTACACAAGACGGCACTTGAACACGGGGGCACAAAACGAATTCATGAACACGAGAATGACGGTAGGACCCTCTTCGACAGAACAATAGGAAAGATTAGAACTGTGACGGCTACAAAACTATATATGAAGCGGAATATGAAACTATGTAAAACGAAAAAGAAAGATTTTTGCACATCATTATTGCAATGAATGGGAGCTAATCGTTTGATGAAACCCAGTGTACCTCATATATGCATTTTCCTTGTATACTTTTCCCCTTCCCTTCTCTTGATAGCCATGGATTCAAGAAACACACAGGTCAAAGTCTGACTGTTCTTTTTTAAAAATATTTTTAGCTCTTCTTGTTAATTTCCTTGTTCATTGTAAAACTGCTGCCAAAACCACCGATTGATTGAACGAATGAACGACTAACAAGCCAGCAGATCAAACAAACAAACAAACAAACAAACAAACAGTCATCCACAAACAGAGAGACTGCTAACTGCTATCATAGTAATGACCTCGCCTGCATCCTGCATCCGAGATTCATTGACGATCTTGAGATAATAAGTTCATTATTTGTACCAACAGAAGTTTGTCTGTCTGTCTCTACTTCAGGACCACTGGTTCGACGCACTGTAAATAAAACGTTATGTTTTGTCAATAATTGAACGTTCCAACAACCTTCACATTTTGTTTTTTGATTCGAAACAAACGAACAAACAAACTAGCAACCAACCAAACAAACAAAGGAATTGATTGACAAAGCAATCAATAATCATACCGTTTTCGACTGTTTTCAGCCGCGGGGTTGCTCCTCTGGGTTTTTGTGGCTATAGTTGGGAGCATTTGTACTCTCTACACTGCTGTGGTGAGTCCAATAAGATCCCATGTTAATTTAACTTCTGATGGTGTGTGTGTGTGTGTGTGTGTGTGTGTGTGTGTGTGTGTGTGTGTGTGTGTGTGTGTGTGTGTGTGTGTTTTTAACTACAGAGCCCCCTGATTACGTGTTCATTGTTTCGTCACTTTGCGACAAAGCGCTTAGCCTCAGATCACTTTGACTGAATAAAAAAAAAATGTATTCGGTAAAAGTACCTGAATACAAAAGCTAGATCCGGTAACAAGATATCAATAAAACTGCACTCACCAGAAACATGGACATTTAAACATGAACACGAACATGGAGTATGACTGTTCTAAAAGCAAACCACAGTATACACCATAGAACGCATGGCAGTGCAAAGGATGGTGTTAACTTTAAACCTGTAATTCTCGGTATTTTACCGGTTAAAACCGGCAAATGCCGATAAATGGCAGCCGATCAGACCTTTCGGTTGATATTTCGTTTAACAGGTCTTGCCCTACAAAGTCCACACAATCATGGCATGATTTTACTTGTTTTGCCAGCGGTTAATGCGGTAAATAGCAGATTGACAACTTCTCTTCTGGGAAATACTAGTTTGAATATTTACCATCATAAGTGTAGCGAATATGAAGAGAAAGATTTTTGAGTGAAAAGGCCGCGAGGAACATAAGGCGATGGATATTCGATTTCCTACAACGTGTTTCGTCTGCTAGACGGATGTGTTCCCGACATCATTAGGACTCCGACGCCGAAGAGTCAAGCTGGTTCGGCCATCCACGTTTGAATATTTACCATCATAAGTGTAGCGAATAAAAGAGAGGAAAAAAATTGAGTGAAAAGGCCGTAGACGATGGATATTCAATTTCCTACAGCTAAACGTGTTTCGTCTGCAAGACGGATATTTTCCCGACATCATTAGGACTCCGACGCCGAAGAGTCAAGCCGTTTCAGTCATTTATGTTCATTCATTTATCATTGCTATAGGGTGCTTTCAACTTTTAAAGAACAAATGCAGATTAATTTTGTTTAAACTACGATTCAGGAAAAAGCCACATGGTCCTATAACGTCCGATTTCGCACAGTTCTTGCCGTGAAACAGTCTCAGATCTGGCCAATTGCTTTAACATGGGATAGACAAATCCGTTTAAAATTCAAAATCTTATTCACATATTTTCATTGTGTTTGCTACGTGTCATTATTTCATTTCCCAAACCAAACGGTGTAGCTCTTAGGGCGTTTTGAGACAATTTGTTTCTTCTTTCTTTTATTTTTTCTAACCGAGGGTATATCTTTAAAGCAATACTTAGTACAACAATCACGAGTGTGTGTTGACAATTCCGAGGACTTACTTACAATAATTGTGAACGATATTGTGCAATTCCAAGGACTTACGACGATTGTTAACAATACACATCTAGTGAAAACTGACCAGTCACGATGATAAACATAATAAAGCACAATCCAATTACTTGTACTGGAGAATCAAATGTGCAGTCGTAAACTTTACACGAAAACAAATGTCCGAACATTAAAGAAAAAGTTAAAATATGGCGTGAACTTACTCTGTTAATGAAATTGCAGGTCTATTCATCAATCTCTAGGAAGGTGTCGCACTCATATGCACATTGTCACTTGTACTCTGACAAGGATACGCTACGATGGCTTGAGGAAGGTGTCGCACTCATATGCACATTGTCACGTGTACTCTGACAAGGATACGCTGCAAATGGCTCGAGGTAGATGGCACACTCATTATGCAAACTAGCTGTCACTTGCACTCTGACAAGGATGCCGACTTGAGGGCCTGGGACAGGCGTAAGGAATTGCCAATATAATAACTGCATAATTGGAGAAAACAAACATTTCCAGTACGTTTTGTTTCTTTCTAATTCTTCCTTGTTTGTGGCTTTCAACTCCCACGTGCAATGTGTGTGTGTGTGTGTGTGTGTGTGTGTGTGTGTGTGTGTGTGTGTGTGTGGGCGAGGAAACCTATAACACAGTACGGTTTTGTGTCTAATTCTTTCCTGTTTGCGTGTTTGAACTCCCACGTGCATTTTTTAATTTTATTTTTCATTTGCATGTGTGTGTGTGTGTGTGTGTGTGCGTGCGCGCGCGCGCGCGTGTGTGTGTGTTTGCGTGTGTGTGTTTGCGTGTGTGTGTTTGTGTGTGTGTATGTGTGTGTGCGCGTGTGCCTTTGTCTGCCTTTTTGTTGCTTTCTGTCTGTCTGTCTGTCTGTCTGTCTGTCTCTCTCTCTCTCTCTCTCTCTCTCTCTCTCTCCAAGTCAGCCTAACATCTCCATCCTTGAGTAATAAAGTTCGTTCGTTCGTTCTCTCTCTCTCTCTCTCTCTCTCTCTCTCTCTCTCTCTACTCTCTCTCTCTCTCTCTCTCTCTCTCTCTCTCTCTCTCTCTCTCTCTCTCTCTCTCTCTCTCTCTCTCTCTCTCTCTCTCCGTCTCTCTGTCAATCAATTACAATGTGCCAGTGTGTGTCAGTGTCATTATCCATCCTGTTATCTCTCTCCCTCTCTTGTTTCACTGTCCATGGTAATACAACCGCTTTAGCACATATCCCCCTCGCTGAAGCAACTAACGCATTGCTTTATGTTTTGCTATCAGTTTACATATCAAAGTGTCATGGTTTTGTTTTCATATATTATGTGTTCATGCATACATATGTGCGTACATGTGTGGGTATATGTTTGTGTCCGCGCACACGTCTGTCTGAGCACGTCTATTTGAGTGCGTGTGTGCACGGTGTGTGTGTGTGTGTGTGTGTGTGTGTGTGTGTATATGTG
>NW_027128805.1:0-3000 GCF_037325665.1 Littorina saxatilis
TATTACCATGCGTGAAAAAAATGACCCAGCTGGAGAATTTATGCCTATGGAATAACTCTCTAATTGCTTATCGTGGCAAGACAATGTTTCTACGTGATTGGGTTACATCTGATATATGCTATGTGAAGGATTTATACGAGAATAATATGTTTTTACCATTTCACAGGATTTGTGAAAGAGTTGGGCATAAACCAACAAGACTATTTGAATATGGGGCAATTCGCACAGCAATAGCATCCCTTTTTTTGAAGATGAATGATAATGGAATACAAGCTATGAAGGTAATGGATTATCAAAAAATAAGTACATGTAAACCCAGGCAGTTTCGTAAATTAATGGTAGACGCTTATCAAACTGAGACTATTGCAGTCAGTTTCTGGAAAAGAAAGATGGGAATTGAAATAAACAAGGACATTTGGCAGATAGCAAGCAACGCATCAAAAGAAGTAAGATTGAGACTGCTACACTGGAAAATAACTCATAACATTTATCCAACGAACATTATATTGTATAAAATGGGCATTGCTGAGAGTATTAGTTGTACACATTGTACAGAAGAGACAGATTATATCGAACATTTCTTTTATTATTGTATAAAAATAAGCAAAGTGTGGAATCTTGTTGAAGAAGCCTTCTTCACCGCTTGTTCAAAAAGAATTCATGTTGATGTGCGGGATGCCCTATTTGGCCTAGTTAAAAGGAATTCTATTTCATCCGCTGAAGCAAACTATTACAATTTGCTAATCTTGATTGCAAAAATGTGCATAGGTATTTATAGATACGGTACCCCTTTAGAGATCGGATGTATTTTTGAAAAAGAGTTAAGTTTAAGAAAAATAATTGACTTGTGACTCGCATATATGTTGCTATCTGTGAAATTGAAATAAAGAAACGTTAGGTAACAAAAGGAGAAATGATGACGGAAGAAAATATAGGACAAAATGTATAAAATAAAAAAATATGTGGAGAGAGAGAAGATAGAACGAGAGGAGACAGTGAGAGAGAGAGAGAGAGAGAGAGAGAGAGAGAGAGAGAGAGAGAGAGAGAGAGAGAGAGAGAGAGAGAGAGAGATTGGCAGACTATGGGAGAGAGAGAGACCGACAGAGTAGCCTATGGGGGAGAGGAGAGAGAGAGAGACCGACAGAGTATGGGGGAGAGGAGAGAGAGAGAGAGAGAGAGAGAGAGAGAGAGAGAGAGAGAGAGAGAGAGAGAGAGAGAGAGAGAGAGAGAGAGAGAGAGAGAGAGACGAAGCAAAAATAAAGAACAAAGAAGAAGACAGAAAAATCCGAAGAACAAAATTCAGAAAAAAACAGACACGTCGAAGAGAAAGAAAGTGGATGCAGAGAAAGACAGACTAGGGAGTGAGAGAGAGAGAGAGAGAGAGAGAGAGAGAGAGAGAGAGAGAGAGAGAGAGAGAGAGAGATGTTGTGTGGACAAGTGTGAGAAAGAGAGAGAGAGGAGAGAGAGAGAGAGAGGAGAGAGAGAGAGGGTAAATTTAAATTAAAAAAAAAATTAAAAACAATTGTCCATGATCTGTTTACTGTCCATTGAGTGTGAAGCTGAGAGAAAGAGTGAGACTGAAGGAAAACAATAATAACTTAATAAGAATTAAAATGATTATAAAAAAAAAAAATAAAAAAACTTCCGATAAAAAAAAACTAAAAAAAACAACAACGCACGCACATGTGTGATTAACAATGTCTGATCTCCGTAAAAAAAAAAAAAGAAGATAAAGAGAGAGAAAAAAAAAAAAAAAAAAAAAAAAAAGAGAACTTCGCGGCATTGTGTGTGTGTGTGTGTGTGTGTGTGTGTGTGTGTGTGTGTGTGTGTGTGTGTGTGTGCGAGTGCGTGTGCGTGTGTGTGTGTGTGTGTGTCGTAACCACGGTGAACCCGGCTACAACCACTGTTGGCTCACGTAAGTGTAGCCTATGCGATGATAAACTTTGTCTGTCTGTGCGTGCGTGCGTGCGTGCGTGCGTGCGTGTGTGTGTGATAGAAACTTTAACATTTCCGAGTCTATGGATAAAGCTCGCATAAGAAGATTTACGTCTCGGTCAAAAGTGTTTGACGTGTGTGATAGAAACTATTTGAAGACGTCACATTATGACGTAAGAGGGTTGGACGTCACGCAAAGGAATTACTGAAAGTCTCGGTCATTGTTATTGTGAGCGGGCCGAGACTAATTGGCAGATCCAGGGTCTCCCTTTCTTGCACAGTTTCACCTATGCTTACTGTGTGTGTGTGTGTGTGTGTGTGTGTGTATGTGTGACAGAGTGATTGAGTTTGTGTTACTGTTTGTCGATTTCTTACGTGAGCCTTGAAGGCTTCGCCTCTTGTTTGTTTTGTCCTTGTCCTTTTAACCTATTTGGTTGGAAAAAAATATTCCCAAGCGTGCGTACAGCTAATGCGTAACAGTTGATTGATAGTAGTGTTTACAGAAAGAATGCTTGATCTGATTTCAAAACATGTTAATGAAAAGAGATATTTTTTCGCAGCTAAAGCATGAAAGTCGTGAGTGAAACGTGTAGTTTAGGTCCGTTACTTTACCTTCATAGTCTAATGCATGACTGAATGTGTAAATTAGATTAATAGTCAGGGCGACAAAATATAGCAGGTGTGCTCAATTGCTTTGTTTCTTATTATTATATTATTGCTTCGTGTATTTTTTATGTTTTTTATGTTTGTTTGTTGTTGTTGGGTGTTGTGTGTGTGTGGGGGGGGGGGTTGTTTGTATGTGTGGGTTGTTGTTTCTTTTTCTGTTTTTCTTTCTTTTTCTTTGGAGGGGGAGAGGGGGGTGGTGTGTTTCAGTTTCTTTCTGCCATTCATGCCAAAAAGATATGTGTTCTTGATCAAGCTTCTTTTCTAACAAACTGCTTTCAAATCGAGTCATCAACCCATGTACCCGCGTGCCATTAGAGCTGAGGCTGCAGAAGCTACCGCCCACGGGACAAACAGCGCGTTTAATTAGTTTAATAAGCAGGTTGTGTTTCTGTGCGTGTG
>NW_027128806.1:0-3000 GCF_037325665.1 Littorina saxatilis
CTGTCGAAACAGACCAATAGCAGAAGATATCATCACACAGTCCGTCAATGTTAGATATATTGCAATTTCTCTGGACATTTTTGTATTCACTGTAAAGAAATTACAAAAGTATTTGTCTCAGTTTTGGCTGTTCCATACCCCTCCCTCTGATTATTATTCATTTTTGTTCACTCTTTTCTTGTACTTTCCAGTATTTCCAAATGTCTTTTCTTTCAAAATGTAATTAGTCACTTGCTCAACTAAATTTTGGGATAATTACATTTTCATATATATTTTTTTGTTTTTAAATGTAGGTGTCTTTGTTTTTGAAGTGGGGAAGCAATAAGATATCAAAACTGATATCGACGGAAATGTCGTCGATATCACTTTTGCAATGAGCTCAGTTTTGCCCAATTGACCAATGAAAATCTACGTAACATATGAAATAGCAATATTAATATGATATAGTACAGCAGTGCTTGCGTTTCAAACACAGCTACATGTACTTCTCTTATCTTGAAGCCTGTGTTGTTTCACGTTTTCATTCGATGCAGTTTTTCTCTGTAAGTTATCACAGTTTCCCATCTAAAATGTGTAAAGCCCATGCACTGTTTGTTTTCTTTACTAATTGCACTGATTCAACATGCGTTACTGTAATTTTGTCTCTGTGTGGGGCATTTTACTGAGATCAGCGTTACACTGAGCGAAGCTGTGTTGATATTTCAGGCTTCTTTGTCGAACGGGGAGTTTACATTCAAGTTCAGGTGTATGCATATATAAACGTCAGAATGAGAAGTTTTGTTTAAAAAAAAATGTTCATAGTGAATTTCGAGTCGGGCGTCTACCTTTGATGCAGTCACTTTTTAAGAGACAATAAATTTAGCGTTCATTTTTGATGAGAAAATCATGCATACTTTAGATCTATTGCTTGGGTTGGTTTGATGTTATTCTCAATGCGCAAACACTACGCCAAACGTAACGCTCTTTTTCCCTGGCTCAGAAAAGGTTTGGAACAACTTCAGGGTGTCATTTAAAGCGTGTATCACCGACTAATTCACAGAAAATGGAAGCTGTAGTTATAGGAACGTGTGAATAAGACACCCGCAATAATCCGCTTTAAAGTGACACTTACACCCGGAAACACAATATATTGTTGACATTGACACTTACCTTCATGAGTAGTTTTGGTTACACTGAGATTTGACAACTCACAAGACAGACAGACAGACAGACAGACAGACACACAGACACACACACACACACACATACACACACACACACACACACACACACACACACACACACACACACACACACACACACACACACACCAGGATCAAGGGGGGGGGGGGGGGGTCCGGGGTTTCCGGAAACACCCCCTAGCCTAAAAAAAAAATATAAAAAAATAAATACAATTGAGAATAAAGAAAAACTGATGGCTCAGATTGCACCAGATTGCTCCATTGTCCTTGATTTGTATCAACATTTTCCAGGTGGGGGGCGGGGGCATGCCCCCGGACCCCCCGAGGAGCCGGCCTTTGTCTTCTAAGTGACGGTTTTGGAAAGTAGTTGGGTAATTTGTTAGCTCAGGTTGCACCAGATCGATCTATTGTCCTTGTTTTATTCCAAATTTGTCTTCTTAGATTTACTTTTGAAAGGTGTATTTGGGGAAGTTTCTTGGCTCATGTTCCATGTTTTTTATCAACATTTTCTGGGGGAGCATGCCCCCGGACCCCTTAAGAGGTTCGAACGCTTCGCGCCCTCAACTTCCATTTCATTTTCATTACTTTATTGTCCCATCGCTGGGAAATTCGGGTCGCTTCCTCCCAGTGGAAAGCTAGCAGCAACGGAGTCGCGCTACCCAGGTGTCTGCGTGTTTAGGTGTATTCAGCCACCTGCACTTATGGCAGAATGACCAAGGTCTTTTACGTGCCATTGTGATGACACGGGGGTGGGACATGGCTTCCGTCTCTGGGTCTGCACATAAAGTTGACCCGTGTCCGTCCCGGCCCGAATTCGAACCTGGGACCTTTCGATCACAAGTCCAGTGCTCTACCAACTGAGCTACCGGGCCCCTAAACAAAAAATTGGACCCCCCTAAAAATGAAGTGATCCGCCCCTGTACACACACACGCACACACACACACACACACACACAGCTGAAGCCTAGGTTTAACGGATACTAGTGACTCAATCTTTACTTGCCCATCGCAACTCACTCTCCAGCACTGACTAATAAAACGGCGAGGTATCAAAAGAACCATGTTACAAACGACTGTGTCCTCGTGAAATTCTACCGTCTTCAAGCTTAGTGTCAGACTCCTGGAAGCGAGAAATACCAGTCGTTTATGTCGGCATCAGTCACCCACAAACAACACGATCAAACGTTGAGCGACGCTTTCGTTTATTTCTCAACCCGTTTTATATCGGTTGCTTCCCTTGGGTCGCTTGGCGCACGCTGAGAGCAGTCTCTCTCTCTCTCTCTTTCTCTCTCTCTTTCTCTCTCTCTCTTTCTCTCTCTCTCTCTCCTCGCTCTCTCTCTCTCTCCTTGCTCTCTCTCTCTCTCTCGTTCTCTCCTCGCTCTCGCTCTCTTTCTCTCTCCTCGCTCTCTCTCTCTCTCTCTCTCTCTCCTTGCTCTCTCTCTCTCTCTCTCTCTCTCTCCTCTCTCTCTCTCCTCGCTCTCTCTCCTCGCTCTCTCTCTCTCCTCGCTCACTCTCTCTCTCTCCTCGCTCTCTCTCTCTCTCTCTCTCTCTCTCTCTCTCTCCTCGCTTGCTATCTCTCTCGCTCTCTCCTCGCTCTCTCTCTCTCCTCGCTCTTTCTCTCTCTCCCTCTCTCTCTCTCTCTCCTCGCTCTATCTCTCTCTATCTCTCTCTGTCTCTCTCTCTCTCTTCTCTCTCTCTCTCTATTCTCTCTCTTTCTCTCTCTGTCTCTCTCTGTCTCTGTCTCTGTCTCTGTCTCTGTCTCTGTCTCTGTCTCTCTCTCTCTCTCTCTCTCTCTCTCTCTCTCTCTCTCTCTCTCTGA